>NC_079440.1:21000820-21304570 GCF_903798145.1 Danio aesculapii | reverse complement strand
TTCCAGTTATTGGCAAAGAGCAATTTCTGTTCTTTACACCATGTTAATAGCCATTCATTCAGAGCAAAAAGTCTACTGAACCTTTCATTTCCTCGGCGGTAGGTAGGAAGCGGTCCAGAAACGATGATCTGCGTGGCGGGCGAAGTGCGTCGAACCGTCTCGATCAGGCTCCTGAAGTCCTTCTTCAGGATCTCCGTCTGCCGGAGCCCGGTGTCGTTCGTCCCCACGTGGAGGACGGCGGCACCGAGGCTCTCGGCAGCGCTCAGGATAGTAGGTATCTGTGCAGAAATATTCTTAACTCGGGCACCAGGGAAGCAGAAAGTGCGTACTTTGTTACCTTTGGATGAAGTGGAGCGGACGTGGCGGACGATTGAGTCGCCAATGATGGCAACATCGCGACCCGTCTCGCGGAGAGGGGCGAAGCGGTTCTCCGTGGGGATCTCGAACACCGGAGGAGGAGACGTTCTGCCCCGGGACCTGGCAAGCACCTTACGCGGCTGCACCCAGGGGCCGTGGTAGCCGGGTGTCGGCGTGAACGACGCCTGGGCGAACCGCGTCCTCGGTGCGCTGGGCCTGGACAGAGAAACACGCGGGGTTGAAGAAACTGGGAGATTGTCGTTGTATCGGACACTTACCTCAGACGAGCGAGTACGGGTTAAGAGCAGTGCTCTGATGCCCTCTCGCTTCGTCTCTAGCGAGCGAATCTGGGACTCCACCGCTTCCAGCTCCAGCTCCAGCGCCTCCATCGATGCCTCTCCTGCACTCAAGGACAGACACGCAAGCGACATTGTACAAGGTGAAGAGCAAAGCCAGAAAGTGAGAAAATTAGTGAGTGAAAGAGGTTGGTAGCTTTAGCTGACCAGCGGTGCTAGCAGGCTAAAGCTACAAACACCAAGCGGATGCTCGAGAGACAGAACGTTTAAAAGTAGATTTGTTTGTATGAGTGTGTTAGGGGATTGTTCACCCCAAGTAGGAGAGATAAATATTTAGTGAATGAGGAGGTATTTTATGATAAAATGTAAATTGCGAATCTAAACTCCAAACAAACGCAGCGAACTCCAAACAAACGCAGCGAAGCTACCGTCCAGTGACAGTGACGTCACTCGAGTACACTTCAAGTACTTCTGGGTTGTTGTACAATTTTTCACAAGCTTGCCTTTGCTAAAGAGTTTCTTTTTTCACTTGCTGACTGTCTAAAATGAAACACATCAAAGCAAAATATAAACAGACGGTACATTTTAAATTTAACATTAAATTCAAAAGAGTTTGAATCTGGTATGCAATTGACTTAAATTCTCATTCCTGAAACAGATGTTCTCTCTACCGCAACTGTCCTTAAATGGTTGCGGTATATGAGAATAGAGTTGCGGAGAATGAGGTGCCTCAATATGTTTTGCTAATAATAGGGAAACTATGATGAGTTAGCAAATTTTTACTCAGTGCATATATTTAAGACTTTAAAAAAAGTTCATTTTCATAAAAAATTGTAAATCTAACATTTATGTAAATTTAGAAAACTACCTATTTCGGTAATGATAATCAAAAAGTCGTGTAACCATTTTGACAGGAGAAAACGTTATAATAAACTGGAGAAATATAAAAGATCTTCTTTTCTGGCAGCCATCTTGAAACAACTGGCCCATGTGCTCCATTCAAAATTAAACTTTATTTAAACTCTTTATGCGTGTTTAAACAGAACTTTAAAATGGTTGCAGAGGATAAGAACATTCATCAGGGATGCATCATTTTTCAGCTTTTTCTCATTATCGTTATACATGAAGATTCTGTAAATTGTTTGTTCTGTCATGTAAAATAATTTATTAGAACAATTCATTTGTTTTCATGCTGAAATTTCATGCAAATTTGTTTAAATTACAACATAACACATGTTCAAACATACCTGGACACATTTTGGTAATGAGAATTTCAGTAGAAAATGCAGTAAAATTATTGTAAAAAATATTTATGTTGAAACTACACATTGTGCTTTGTAGAGAACAGTGTTGTCTTTATTCTTAAGTTTTTTGTAATAGTAAGTTTTATATTTAAAATCATAAGAGCCATGTTGTTTTAATAGTTTCGTGAGAATAACCCATATGTGTGTTTAGGGTTGGGTGAAACGGTGGCGCAGTGGGTATTGCTATGACCTCAAAGCAAGAAATTTGTTGGTTCAAGCCCTGGCTGAATCAGTTGGTGTTTCTGTGTGGAGTTTGCATGTTCTCCCCATGTTGGTGTGGGTTTCCTCTATAGGTGCTCCGGTTTTGATTCGTATATAAACCACACCTGTTCAGTTAATGCTGTTTACACGGTTTCAAAAGTGTTTATAGTATCGATAAATGTGTTATGTAAAATGTGTTTTACTGCCTGGATCTTGTCTGACTCTGCATTTATGGATAATTCCACAAAAAAACACCCGCTAAAAAAGTAACTTGTAATTTGAGTAGTTTTTTTTAAAGAGTAGTTTGTACTTTTACTTAAGTACTTTTTAACACCAGTAATTTTACTTGTAATTGACTACAATTTCAGCAATGTAACAGTACTTGTAATTGAGTAAAATATTTTGTACTCTTTCCACCACTGGTTATTGTGCCCATGCTGACACTGTTACGCGTGAATGAGTGCTAGAAGGATCCAATGTGCAAGTAATAATACTTTATTGACAGTCAATATAGCATGGAACAAGTTCAAAACAAAACGGAAAATAAACCAACAAAGATCAAGTATCCCGCTAGAACATGGATCGGGGAAAAATGGACAGGAACTGAGAAGCTCTGGTGTCAGACGATACTCCACAGCAGCCCTGAACACAGACAGAGAGCATATCAAAATAACAACGAACTGACACGAGACAAGAGACGTGCTGTCCAAATATAGCCGAAATAACGAGTCGCAGCTGGCAGGCTAATCAGGACAGCCAAACTTCACATAGCACGTGACCTAACACTGACGTAACAGACACACGTGGAACACCAAAACAAAACCATGTGACCAACAGACACTCAGAAGTGCGCACACACCTACAACCGTGACAGACACTTTGTGAGATGGCGTCCGACAGACAGACATTGCAGTGCTGTGAAGGTTTATTGGACTGATGTCTGTTACATGTGCTTTTTGATACAGAGTGATACAAGAAAAAATTCCAGTTTGACTACATTGCTGTATGGATCCTTTTATTACCACCAACCAACACAACGCAGAAGGACATCAATTACACTTACTGATTTGAAAGTTGACAAATATAAAAGAAAAACGAGTTGTCTTACCGTGTACAGTTCTCGTTTTCATCGAGATGCATCTCTGACTCATCCAGGAGCGTGCTTTTCGCCGCTTTTGTGTCAGCTTTTGGTCTTATTGGATTCATCCCATTTCACGAACACAAATGAACCAAAATGGCAATGGGAAACTTGTGGACTTGATATGCTCACAGGCTGGAGTTCCCATAAACGCAATAATATACCACGATGATGATTACCGGGGTGGTTTAACAAAAAAAAAAGTGGATTTTCCGGAAGTGGGAAAACAGACACTTTTTCTTTTAAATTTGTGCCCTTGCACTTTGTAAAACATTTTAATATGGTATTTTATGGTATTATATAGTATTTTCACAATCGATTGTACCTTTTTTTAAAATAGTTTTTAACCTGCAATAGGCTCTTTAAGAGGTTTGCATGGAAAGTTTGTGGTGACCCAATAGCATGGCGGCGCGGTGTCCAAGCAGACGAGAGGGGGCAGAGAGCAACAGCGAGCGTGAACAAGCTATTGCAAAAAGCAACGTTTTCTTGTTGCAGGGTGTTTTTAAGTGAACTGGTTTGGTTCATCACCATGACGCTGTCTTCCAATAAGCAGTTGCCATGAAGGGCGGGTACCATCGTAGTGAGGGTCAATCATCAACAGACTGCATGTTGATTTCACCTGGTAAAATCTCTTGTAAGATTGTAACTATCTTACATCAAATGTTACAAGATGAATACTGTTTGTACTACTTTTTTTTTTTCATTTACACCAATGTATTGCAAATGTCACTAGCTTTCATTTAGTACCAGACATCATACAATTAGACACATACAGATCATCTGCTATAAGGGTTAAAACAACACATTGATTAACATTGGTTGGTTGGAATAAACTCCTCTTATGAGGAGAACTATGGCATATTATTCAAAGATACATCTGCCTAAGTTGTAACATTTCAAGAGATTGTTTTTAATTCATATGCATTAAATTCCAGAGAACTCTATAAAAGTGTGCATTTTGACAGGATGTCCCATATGATGAGTGCATGACCCGGGAGTCATGGAAAAGTCTCGTGAGGCAATTAGTTAAGTTTTCCCAGCATCCAGACATCAAAGCATCCAGACATCAAAGCATTCTCATTTTATTCACCAGTTCATCATTCATACTCCCGCATTGACTTCTTTCTCACCAGTAATTCTATTATATCAAATATTTCTGAAACAAAGATCCACCCAATAATCATTAGTGATCACGCTCCAGTAAAATTAAAACTAAATATAACCACCGCACATAAACCCATTTCTAGATGCCGATTTAATACATCTCGTCTCCAAGACCATGATTTTGACAGCTATTTTAAGAGAGAGTGGGCATGCTTTCTAGAGATGAATGACTCTCCTGAAATATCTCCATCTCTTCTGTGGGAAACAGGAAAGGCAGTAATAAGAGGAAAAATAATTTCATATTCGGTTTACAAAAAAAAAGAAAGAAAAAGAACAACAAGCTGAACTGGAACAGAAAATTAAAGAACTAGAAGACATTAACATAAATAATCCAACAGAAGAAACACAAGATACACTGAGAAAATGTAAATGACAATTAAATAAACTACTTGATGCACACACTCAATTCCTTATTCACAGACTACGACAAGAACACTTCCATCATAGTAACAAATCTGGTAAATATCTGGCTAATCAAATCAAACACAATAAAGAAAAAACAACAATATCAGTCATTAAGGACTCAGCAGGGAAACCCACCAACTCACCAGAAGAAATAAATCAGATCTTTCAAAAGTTTTACAGCAACTTATATTCCACTGAAAAAGACCCATCCCAGGATGACATAAATTCATTTCTTAGCAATATCAACTTACCTCAACTAAATGAACAGCAAATAAATACTCTTGAATCCCCTTTATCAGATCAAGAAATTTTTAATGCACTTAAACTTATGCCCAATAATAAATCACCAGGTCCTGATGGTTTCCCTGCTGAGTTCTATAAACACTTTTGGTCTATTTTATCACCACTTTACATTCGTTTATTAAATGATTAAAAAAAAAAATCAAAACTTCCAGATACCATGAACACAGCCACAATTGTACTCCTCCTCAAACCCAATAAAGACCCAACATTACCATCAAGCTATCGTCCAATTTCATTAATCAATGTAGACACTAAAATAATTGCTAAAGCACTTTCCCATAGAATAGAAAAAATCATGCCATCCATAATTCATCCAGATCAAACCGGTTTCATTAAAGGTAGACACTCATCAAATAATACACGCAGACTCGTTAACCTAATACACCACTCATCAATAAACAAAAACAAATCTATCATAGTCACCCTTGATGCAGAAAAAGCTTTTGATAAAGTAAACTGGAAATTCCTGTTTTCCACATTAGAGAGGTTTGGTTTTGGGGAGTCATTTATCAACTGGATAAAAACTCTCTACACATCACCATCAGCTACCGTCATTACTAATGGACTAACATCACGCAGCTTCACTCTACACCGGGGAACTAGACAAGGATGCCCACTCTCTCCCTCCCTATTCACCATATTCATCGAACCACTTGCAGCAGCTATCCGTCAAAACAACCTCATCAAAGGAATTCAAACATTAAGCATAAACCACAAAATAAGTCTTTACGCTGATGACATATTATTATACTTACAAAATCCCCAAACATCATTACAAGAAACAATAAAACTTATTGACACTTTCTCAAATATTTCTGAATACTCAATTAATTGGAATAAATCTGCTATACTTACGGTACATTCCAATAGTGTGGATGTGACATTCCAAACATCACAAATCCCTCTGTGCAACCAACTACATCACATATTTGGGTATCAATGTTTCCCCCAGGCTGTCAGAGTTGTTTGGTCTCAACTATACCCCACTACTTAAAAAAATAGATGACGACCTTCAACGCTGGATGAACTTACCACTATCCATCATGGGCAGAATATCTGTGGTGTTTGTCACCAAAATAAGAATTAATAAAAGTAAAGAGAAAGTGTATTATTTTGTTCATTAGGCTGAATGCTACTGTTGTTGTAGTTATTTTTCAAGTTCAGCTGTAATTGTGTGTGTTCTGTACTAATGCCTGTGATTGATGTATACAGGGGGTGCTGCCGGGTGATAGCGGGTGCAGAGAGATCCAGAGAGATTGTATGGTGTGAAGAGTACCATGCTGCTGTAAAACCACCAAAGAATAAAAATCCTTTTTGCTTTGTTCAAAATGTTCTAGTGCCGTGTTTCAGTAAAGATCCAACGTATTTCCACTACCAGACACCACAGTTATGGCGACGAGGATGGGATTTTTACCGTACAGAAACTGAGTTAGGAATAACTCCATTGAGGCCTGTGAACTGAGTGAGCATTTCGGAGGGTAAAAATTAGTAGCCTCGTAAAATGGCATACGGAAAGCCCGAGGATTTTCACTTTGAAGAAAGTGAGGAACAATTTGACGCCTATTTGGAAAGGCTCGAACAGTATTTTGAAGCGAATGGATTAAAGGATACTGAGGAGAAGACAAAAGCGGTGTTCCTAACGATTGTGGGGAAGAGGACTCATAGTTTGTTGATGGACTTATGTACACCGGAAAAACCATCGCAGAAGACCTATAAAGAACTGATTGAGTTGTTAAAAACGCACTATGTGCCTCGAACGAATTTCATTGCAGAGAGATGCAAGTTCCATGCAAGGAATCAGCTGGAAGGTGAATCGATAAGTGAGTATGTGGCAAATTTACGAAAATTGTCAGCCACTTGCAAGTTTGGACAGTTTCTGGAGGAAGCTCTACACGACAGATTCGTGTGTGGAGTAAGAAGCACCGAGTTAAGAGATCGCCTGTTAACTGCTGCTCATTCTAGAGAATTAACCCTTGCACTGGCGGTGGAGATGGGTTTGGCATATGAAGTGACTGTTAAGAGCTCCCAGCAGTTTTACCAGAGGACTTTCAAAACGCACGCTGTAGAAAAAAACGGCGGTGGCAAATTGAAAGTGAAAACGCTAAACCGTGCTACCGATGTAATGGAAGTGGACATAAACCCAAATGTTGCCGTTTCAAGGATGTAGAGTGCCGCGACTGTGGCAAGCGGGGGCATATTGCGCGCGCTTGCCGCACATGTCTTAAAGAAAAGAACGACAGTAAGCCTGCCAAGTGGACCAAGCACCTGGATGCCTCTCTGTTGCCGAATGCGGTTGCGCTTGACCCGGGGGTCGCGAGCAATAGTGAAAGTTATGCAGAGACTTTACAGCGCCGACATGAAACTGAATGCAACTTCCGCTTGCCACAGTCTGACCCCGGTATACACACGGAGCATCCAGCTGGCGGAGTTTTCAGTGACAGTGACATAAAAGGGACAGAATTGTTTGCTATAGATTCAAATGTAAATCAATTAGACAAACCATACAATGTTTATGTTAGGATAAATGGTCCGCGGGTAAAAATGGAAATTGATACAGGAGCGGCGGTTTCTGTGATTTTAGAAAAACTGTACCAGCGCAGATTTAACAAGGTAAAGTTATCTCCTGCCACATGTGTGTTGAAAACGTACAGTAGGGAAGCTTTGGAGCTAAAAGGGAAGATAACAGTACAAGTAAAGTGTAGAGATGAAAAGCACTGCTTAGATTTGTTGGTGGTAAAAGGGGATGGGCCTTCTCTAATGGGAAGAGACTGGATTAGTCGCTTCAATCTAGATTGGTCACGTGTAAACAAACTCACTTTTGAGACGGTGCAGCAACTGTGTGACAGATATTCATCTGTGTTTCAGCCTGAATTAGGGATGCTGCAAGGCATAAGTGCAAAGCTTCATGTTGTAAAAGGTGCCGTGCCTAAGTTTTGTAAGCCACGCCCAGTACCTTATGCTTTGAGAGAGATGGTTGATAAGGAGTTGGCAAAACTAGAAGCTGATGGGGTGATTTCTCCTGTCAGTTATTGTGAGTGGGCTGCTCCTATAGTGTGTATTCCTAAAAAGGACAATACGGTAAGGATCTTTGGAGACTACAAGGTTACTATTAATACTTGGTTGGAAGTTGAACAGTATCCGTTACCAAGAACTCAGGATTTGTTTACCAAATTGTCAGGGGGTCAGAGGTTTACCAAGTTGGATTTATCCCAGGCGTACCAACAAGTACCGCTTGACGAAAATTTCAAACGATACCTGACCATTAACACACAAAAGGGGTTGTATACCTTTAACAGATTACCGTATGGGGTGTCAAGTGCACCTGAGATTTTTCAGAAAATCATGGATCAGGTATTGCAAGGTATGGAGGGTGTAATCTGTTACCTGGATGATATTTTGATCACAGGAAGGGACACACAACAGCATATGGATGCTTTAGAAGGAGTTCTTAAGAGACTGCAAGCTTACAATCTTAAAGTCAGAAAAGACAAATGTGCTTTTTTTCAGAGTAGTGTCTCATATTTAGGACATATCATTGATGCAGAAGGTATTCATCCAATGAAGGAAAAAACCGATGCTATTGAAAATGCCCTGGTACCCACTAATGTAACCAAATTGAGGTCTTTTCTAGCTTTGCAAAATTATTATGGCAAATTTATTCCCAACCTTTCTACCCCCATACAACCAATGACAGAACAGTTGCATAAGGGTGTCGAGTGGAAATGGTCAAAAGAATGTCAAAATGCAGTCCAAAATGCAAAGAGACATTTAATGTCAAATCAAGTTTTGACTCATTACAATTCAACTCTACCGTTGCTGTTGGCTTGTGATGCATCTCCAGTAGGAGTAGGAGCCGTGATTGCACACCGAATGAATGACGGTAGTGAAAGGCCAATCGCGTTTACCTCCAGGATGTTGACGAAAGCAGAGAAAAATTATTCTCAAATTGAAAAAGAGGCTTTAGGCTTAGTATTTGGCGTAATGAAGTTCCATGATTACTTGTTTGGGAGACCTTTTGTTGTGATCACAGACCATAAGCCTTTGTTGAAAATACTAGGTCCGAAGACTGGAGTGCCTACTCTGGCGGCTGTCAGAATGCAGAGATGGTCGTTGATTTTATCTGCATACCAGTATGAAATCCAGTACAAAAGGTCTGAACAGCATGGAAATGCTGATGCTTTATCTAGATTGCCTGTGAAAGGGGATGATTCAGTGCATTCCAGTGCAATTTACAGAATTTCTTATTTGGAGAAACTGCCTGTTACTGCGAAAGAAATTGCACACAAAACAGAAAGTGATTCTGTTTTAAGAAGGGTGAAAGAGCATGTAATGAATGGATGGCCACAATACATAAAGGATGATGACCTAAAGCCATATTTCTCTAAAAGGATGGAACTGTCCATTGAAGATAATTGTTTGCTTTGTGGCTATCGTGTGGTAATTCCTGAGAAATTACAGGAAAGATTACTGACTAAGCTTCATGATAGTCACTGGGGCATGGTAAAAATGAAGTCATTGGCCAGAAGTTTTTTTTGGTGGCCTAATCTTGATGTGCATATCGAACATTTGGTTGTTCAGTGTGACGCATGTCAACAGCAGCGTAGTATGCCTTGTACTGTGCCTGTGCATTCATGGAAATGGGCATCAGGCCCATGGGAGAGAATTCATCTAGATTTTGCAGAGGATCATCAGCAGATGTTTCTTTTAGTGATGGATGCCTATGCTAGATGGCCTGAAATCATCACCATGAAAACGACTACATCAGCTAAGACTATTGAGGTGTTAAGAAATTTGGTTGCGTCCTATGGTCTTCCACAGGAAGTTGTAACGGATAATGGACCGCAATTTACCTCCCAAGAATTTGAACAGTTTTTACAGTTGAATGGGGTTAAGCACATTAAATCGCCTGCGTATCATCCAGCATCAAATGGGTTAGCGGAGCGTATAGTGCAGAATTTGAAAAAGGCACTTGCAAAAAACAGAGTTGCGCAGAACAGAACAATTCGTCATTGTGTTGCAAATTTTCTACTCAGTTATCGCAACACTCCCCATACTACTACTGGTAAAACACCTGCAGAACTCTTCCTTAAAAGATCAGTTCGTACACACTGGTCTCTTCTCAAACCACAGTTTTCACCAAATCTGAAGTGTGATCATTCTTCAATGATGACCAAACCCCGTAAAGTCAGAATTTTTACTGTAGGTCAGAAGGTTCTGGTGAAGAATTACAGGGGTGGGAAGAAATGGTGGACTGGTACCATTTCAAAAGTGCTGGGTCCAGTAACGTATTTGGTTGATGTAAATGGGAAATGTGTAAAGTGACATGTGAACCAGATGTTGGGTTGTAGCGGAAGGGGTGATAGCCAAATAAATCAGGATGGGGTTTTGAAGCAAGGAATGTGGGACCTTGATGAAACAATAAATGTGAATGTTGAACAAGGTACCGTAGTACCTGAGACGAAATCAGGGGAAGAGTTGGCAACTGGAACTATGGCTGAGTTGCCTAAAACTGAAACTGTAAATAGTCGACCTGTTAGAAACAGGTGTGCACCCAAGAGGTTGAATTTGTAAATAAAAAAATAAAGAAATAAAGAAAATGTGAGAGAGCTTAGCTTAGCTTGTTTTTTTGTTTTTTTTGTAGGTTCTGTGGTAAAAGAAAATTGGGAAGATTTGAAGTTACAGGGGAGGAGCTGTGGTGTTTGTCACCAAAATAAGAATTAATAAAAGAAATGAGAAAGTGTATTATTTTGTTCATTAGGCTGAATGCTACTGTTGTTGTAGTTATTTTTCAAGTTCAGCTGTAATTGTGTGTGTTCTGTACAAATGCCTGTGATTGATGTATACAGGGGGCGCTGCCGGGTGATAGCGGGTGCAGTGAGATCCAGAGAGATTGTATGGTGTGAAGAGTACCATGCTGCTGTAAAACCACCAAAGAATAATAAATCCTTTTTGCTTTGTTCAAAACGTTCTAGTGCTGTGTTTCAGTAAAGATCCAACGTATTTGCACTACCGGACACCACAATATCAGTAACCAAAATGTCCATACTCCCAAAAATAAACGATTTATTTTCAATGATTCCAACACAGCCCACTCGTACCTAATTCAAAACTCTAGATTCAATTATCACAAAATTTTACTGGAAAAACAAGACCCCAAGAATTAAATTGACAACCCTACAAAAAACAAAATCACAAGAAGGATTAGAAGCACCACATTTTTACTACTATTTTTTGGCAAATCAGCTTCAAAACATACACAAATGGATTAAACCTAACTCATCAGAATACACCTGGCAAGATATTGAACAATCAATCTGCAAAGACATTAACATTTCAGAATTACCTTTTCACAGTCAAACAATCAAGAAACATCACTGTTTTAAAATGCCAACAATACAAGCAACTCTGACAGCCTGGTGGAAATTCCATCAGGTCACAAATTCCCCACTCACTCCATCTAAATACACCCCAATCTGGAATAACCCTGATTTCGTAGCTAACAAGAAACCACTCAACTTCCGCACATGGGCAGATAAGGGAATCACACAACTTCAGCATATCTTTAATAATAATAACCTGGCACAATTTTCGCATATAGCCCAGACATACAGCATTGGGAGTAATTGCTTCTTGGAATATTTACAAATCAAATCGTCAATTAAATCAAAATTACTTAACCAATCAATCAATCTAGACCTTCCCCCTCAAATCTCAGAGTTTATTAATATATCTTACTACAAAAAATTGCTCTCCCAAATATACAAAATGATATCAAAATCAGACATTAGTTCTGCATTAGTTCTACCAACTGCTAAATGGGAAAAAGACTTATCCATTACTCCCAATGCTGCACTCTGGACTCAAATTTGCAAAAACACATTTTCCATGACTAAAAATGCTAATTTACAACTCATACAGTATAAAGTACTTCACAGATCACCTCTAACTGGGCAGAAATTATTTAAAATGGGTTTCACGTCAGAAATATGTTCACATTGCACACAAAACACCCCAGACACTTATCTTCATGCCTTATGGCATTGCACTTCAATTAAAAACTTTTGGGAAAAGGTTACTGACTCACTCTCCAACTTAATGGGATGTCACATCCCATTGTCTCCTTTATGGAACAAAATCAATGCCAAAAGTATTGAATTAAAGAGCTTGTTGAATTACACAAACTGAAAAAAATTATACACCTTATTAACAAGTTCTTGCATTTTAATGACTTGAATTGCAGGGTTTGTATTTTTAGGTCCTAAAATTTAACATAGCTGTTTATTTAAGCCGTGAATATTTCAACTAAAAATATTTCAAACACGTTTTCGTATTTGTAAATTCAACAATTCATATTCAATTTCCAGGTTTCACTTGCAAAATATGCAATACCCTTTAAAAATACGATGTATAATATTCAAAAGGTAATTTTCAGTTCATTTTATTTCAGTTCAAATATTCGCTTCCATAAATTCAGTGGCTCAAATTTGACTGTAAGAATTCGACATTACATCCGGGAACTGCAGGAAAAGCAATAGATTGCAGATTGAAGACCACCAGCTGCTTTTTCACCAGCAGGTGGAGATGGAATAATGTAAGATTTTTAACCCATTAAATAGAGCTAATAAAGGCACAAAGGTAGCATTTAATATTAATATCAATGTCTTGGACATAAGTAATAAAATGAGTATGAGTAAAATAAGTAAATGATGTTTTGGTCATTTATATTTTCCCTTATGTAATGGAAGCCAGCTGGAGATCGTGTAAACCTCACTCCTCGGATCCAGCGACAGACGTTGTTCTGCAATCTTTAGCCTCCTCAGAGCATTTGTCTCCTATGCCGGTATTGCCGGCTCGCGCCCTGCTCGGACCGGTGGCCTTACATGCACATAAACAGTATTTTGATGAATGTGATGTTACATTCTCTATCTTTAATAACTCATTCTTCCATAGACGCAAAGTATAATATTGACTGGCTGCTAAAGAATATAAACGTATGAGAAACAGGAAAGGAAATAATATAATAATACAAAATAGATAAACATAATTGCCAGGGCTAAGGACAATTAAGAACAAAGACATTAGTTTCAAAACCAGAGGGATTTTATGAGAATGTCACACAAAACAGTTTATTTGGAACTGTTAGACAATGTTCAGGTATGATTTAGGGTTGGGTATGGATAAGACGTGTAATTTAAAATAATTTAACCTAACCCAGATAGCAAAATTCATGTGGCTCAAATCCGACCCACACCAGACGCTTCAATCCGGCCCACATACCGCATGGAATGATGGCAATTGGGTGGTCCACTCCTGTTTACCAGATATGTGCCACAATTAAGACATTCTACATGCAAAAATTTGGCACAGTAAGCTCTGGCTAATGTGGATTTGAGCCTATAGTGGCCCAGATATGATATGGCAAATGTGGCCCAGTTATCTTATAACATATTTGGATCAGTTCCAAATAAAGTGTTTTGTGTGACATTCTCATAAAATCTCTCTGGTTTTGAAACTAATGTCTTTGTTCTTAATTGTCCTTAGCCCTGGCAATTATGTTTATCTATTTTGTGTTCTCATATTATTTCCTTTACTGTTTCTCATACGTTTATATTCTTTAGCAGCCAGTCAATATTATACTTTGCGGCTATGGAAGAATGAGTTATTAAAGATAGAGAATGTAACATCACATTCATTAAAATTTGGTTTATGTGGTCCGAGCAGGGCGTGAGTCGGCGATACTGGCATAGGAGACAAATGCTCTGAGGAGGCTAAAGATTGCAGAACAACGTCTGTCGCTGGATCCGAGGAGTGAGGTTTACACGATCTCCAGCTGGCTTCCGTTACATAAGGGCAAATATAAATGACCAAAACATCATTTACTTATTTTACTCATACTCATTTTATTACTTATGTCCAAGACATTGATATTAATATTAAATACTACCTTTGTGCCTTTATTAGCTCTTTTTCTCACCTATTTAATGGGTTAAAAATCTTACATTATTCCATCTCCACCTGCTGGTGAAAAAGCAGCTGGCGATCTTCAATCTGCAATCTCCTGCTTTTCCTGCAGTTCCCGGATGTAATGTCGAATTCTAACAGTCGAATTTGAGCCACTGAATTTATGGAAGCGAATATTTGAGCTGAAATAAAATGAACTGAAAATTACCTTTTGAATATTATACATCGTATTTTTAAAGGGTATTGAATATTTTGTAAGTGAAACCTGGAAATTGAATATGAATTATTGAACTTACAAGTACGAAAACGTGTTTGAAATATTGTTAGTTGAAATGTTCACAGCTTAAATAAACAGCTATGTTAAATTTCAGGACCTAAAAATACAAAACCTGAAATTCAAGTCATTAAAATGCAAGAACTTGTTAATACGGTGCATTATTTTTTTTCAGTTTGTGTTATTCAACAAGCTTTTTAATTCAATACTTTTGGCATTGGTTTTGTTCCATACTCCTTCCCTCTGCATATTAGGTGACATATCCACAATAGATATAAATAATACAAATGGTCAATTACTTCTGGTGGCGCTAACTATTGCCAAGAAAACTATCCTCATGAACTGGAAATCAAGAAATACCATTCACATCTCATCCTGGAAAAAATGTATTACCAGAATTCATCTCCGTAGAAGATTGTCTTGGCCTGAAGCCATGCCCCAACAACACCTTCATCAGTACATAATCAAGAAAGGGGGGGGGGGGGGTTAGGGCTGGGGAGAGGGGGTCAGGTAGGGGTAAGAGAAAAAAAAAAAATAAATAAATAAAAGATAAATAAATAATAATAATAATAATAAATCTCTTTAATATCAAATCTAATTAAAAATAAATTAATTAAAAGGAAAAAACAAAAAGTTTTTAATATTAATCTTATTAATACTTCCCCACATTATAATTCGTTATTTACATACTTTTTTATTTCCCCTTTTGTTCTATTCATTCTCCTTTTCTGTTTCTATCATTTTTTTTTATTTATTTATTTATTTTATTATTATTATTTTTGTTTATTTAGTTTTTCCTCTCCTTTTTTTTCCATAACCAAGTTCCAAATAACTTCAAATGTAACAATAATAATAATTATTTGATTTAATGGAAAGAAGAAAGAGAAGGGAAAAAAGAAAGGAAAAAAGAAAAAACTCCTTGCATATACTTACATATACTACACTCACAGGGTAAGTCTGGCGTGGGCATGGCAGCCCGTCATACTTTTTTAATGCATCACAAAGCAACTGACAAACAGTATACACTTTAATGCTGATTTTATACCTTCCACCACCTCAAATTATTGTGAAAGCTGTTGTTTTATTATTATTAGTATTATTATTATCATTAATATTATCAATGTTAGTATATCATAGTTATCACGTTTATCGTTCCTCCTCTCAATCTTTCATTCTTTTTTTATTATTATTATTATTATTACTATTATTAATAACTAATCCTAGTATTACCTAAATTCTTCTTTTCAATATTTCTTTACTTTGAGTTTTTACTTTCTGTTTATTATCATTATTATAGTAAAGTTTTTTTTTTCCTTCTCTCAATATTCTCATTGTCTTGTCTGCTGCAAATTGTTTCCACTTCCTTTTCTTCTTCTACTCTTTCTTTTCCTTCCTTTTCTTTTTTTTCTCTCCTTTTCTAATTTTCTAATCTTCTATTTCTTCTCTTTCCTTTTTCTACTTATTATTATTATTATTATTATTATTATCATCATTATTATTATTATTATCATTATTAATATTATTTGTTCTCTTCCTGAAATCCCAACCCCCCCTCACCTTCTCACTATTATCATCAATATTATTACTTCTACTTTTGTTATCATTATTATTAGTACTGTCCTGACTTGTCCTGTTATCTCCTCATTTTCATTATTACAAGTATTTCTACCATTGTCATTATTCAGGTTGCTGTAGTAGTAGTAGTAGTAGTAGTAGTAGTGGTTGAAGTTGTAGTTTGGGTTTTTGAAGTAGTAGTTGAAGTAGAAGATGTCGTTGGTATAGCGGTATCAGAAGTAGTGGATGTGTAGTAGTAGTAGTCGTTGTCGGTGTAGTAGTATCAGAAGCAGTAGACGTTGTTGATGTAGATGTTGTAGTAGCAGTCATTCCTGTAGTAGTATCAGTAGTAGATGTAGTAGTAGTATCAGTGGTAGTAGTCGTTGTAATAGGTTCAGTAGTAGTACACATTGTAGGAGTAGTAGTGGTTGTGGATGTAGTAGCAGTAGTAATAGTTGTAGCATTAGAAACTCTCTGTAGTAGTAGTTGGTGTAGTATTTGGGATTTATTTTTATTATTATTATTTTTATTATTGTAGTGGTTGTTGTTAATGATTATTACTGTTGTCCTTTCTTGCTTGTTTACTGTCATTATTACTATCATTATAACACTAGCATTGTTGTCACTCCTTATATAAGTTACTTGCTTCATTTAGTGACTGTTACTGTTCCTTTTGTATGTACTCTGACCTGTTTACCATGTTACCTTTACATGCACACACGCGCACACACACTCACACAAACACACGCACCTGCCGGTACTTGATTGTATTGTTGTTTTTTTGTATTTTTGTTATTGTTTTATTTTCTTTGTATTTGCATTATCTCAAATTGTCTACCTTTTGTATATTCTAATAATAATTAAAAAAATAAATAAATAAAAAAGTTAAGTTTTCCTGCTGAAAATCCTGTAAAGCCACATTGTAAGGTCAATAAGTCATTTACCATGTTGGCTAAGCCCAGGGCAATTGACTGTATTCTCACGCTCTCACACCACACATCCATTTTCTCACGCAGAAAAATCATCCCAGCAAATTTTTTTTTTTTTCTGTTATAATAAAGACGGTGATAAAGACTTTTATTGTTTTATAAAGATGTTCTTCTCTCTATGTGCAACTGATCCTAAGCTGGTGAAAGCAATGTAATCAAAAACAAACTGACGCATGCATGCAGAAAACATACCCGCGTGCCTCTCGCATCGCCCCTGCTTGACGCTGATGCGCCTCTCTGCTTCCGGTATGAATCCCGGTTGTGAACATGCATGCCAAAAAAAATAGGCAATGCTCACGCGCCGCTCATGCGTTGTGCAACATGTGTTGTGCCGAGAAATGTCCAACGTTGAAATAAGGTAGTTTAGTGATTCCCTCCCATCACCGTTTGATTGACAAAAACAACATAACTAAAGCAAGTAGCAGTTTGAGTGCCGTAGCTTGTAAAGCACATGTTATCATGTTTTGACGCGAACCGGAAATTATGAACCCGGTTCAAATCCAGCGTATGATGAACTCATTCTTCTTTTTTCCCCGACTACATATCAGATTTTGCCTACTCTTCATCACGAGGAAGACAAGGAGGAATCATTAATAAGTGTGTGTATTAGAAGACTCAGATTTATAGAACTGAACTGGATTGGAGAGGTGTTATCCAAATAATATGCATTATAAGTTTGTAAAAGTTATACATTAAAAATACCCTTAAATAAAAAAAATTTTAGTACTGCTTCAGTGAACCTGATCAAATAAATTAAAATCCATTAATTTTCACTAGTTGTATTAGTATTTTTTTTTAATCAAAGTGTGCTTTAAATGCTTTAAAAATAAGTTAAATCTTTGTAGACTAGAAATATATGTACTGTATGTAATTTATTTTTAAAATGTGGGCAATTATAGATTAATTTTATTTAAAAAAATATTTTATTAATCTTTTTTTTTCAACTATAGGGGTGCGGCCAGGTAGGGGGTCTACAAGACATTGTGCCCAGGGGCCTCTGAATTCTTAATCTGGGCCTGCCTTTCATAGACTTTCATTGTGATTCGCAGTCTACATGAAAACCAAAGGCCATAATTGATTAAAACGTAATATGATTATTATCTTGGTGGATAAAGCAAAAACAACAAGTGAGATGCATTTTAAAATGCACTAGGCTTACAAATAAATGTAAAAACAAATCTGTAATCTTCTGTAAGTGAAGGGTAATATTATTAACTAATATGAAAATATTCATATGGTTTATTTACAATAGTTTGTACAGTAATATTTTTCTGTCTTTTAGTAGATATATGAGAGACTTGCTTTGTTTACCAAATAAAGTAGCATTGTAAACATGCATTGATACATGATTTGCATTGTAAACAAGAAATAAAAGTTTTTAAAATTACTTTTTTTATTTCATTTAATAAGGTTTTAGTTATGATACTCCCAAAATAATTCCACATAAATCCGCAGATTTTTAACATAATTCTGCACAAAAAGATAAAAAAATGTCCGCAGGTTCTGTCTGGCCCTAGTCAAAAGTCAGGTCTAAGACAATACACAACAGATAATTCTATAAAACATATTTTTTGTGTTTTATACAATCTATAGAGTTTCGTTCTAATGAAACTAATATTCATTCATTGATTTTCCTTCAGCTTAGTCTCTATTTCAGAGGTCACTACAGCGGAATGAACTGCCATCTGTTCCAGCATATGTTTTACGCAGTGGATGCCCTTCCAGCCGTAACCCAGTACTGGAAAACAACCATACACACTCATTCACACACACACACACACACACACACGCACACACACTGATGCACTACAACCAATTTAGTTCATCAATTCCCTTCGAACCAGTGACCTTTATGCTGTGAGGCGACAGTGCTAACCACTGAGCCACCATGCTGTCCTGAAATTAATATGTTTACGCAAAAGATTTCTTAAATTATCTTAGCATGTCACTTCAGTTGTGTCTTTATATTGTTTTCCAGTTACATTTAGAATTGGATTTTTTCCATTTATTTATTTATTTATAATAGAATAATTGTATAATAGTAATGATACTCTAATTTGTAATAAATATTTTAAAAAGTATTAAAATAATATATTTATCATTTTATATATTTATAAATACACAGGGCATGGCTTTGTTGTGGGGGGCATGACTTCTTGATATGGGCGTGGCTTAAATTCTCACTCCAAGCTAAAGCCAAAAGATGGCAGCCCTGGTAGCCTCATGAATATCATCTTTTTGTAAAAGTTCCCAGTCTGTCTCAAAAAGCACCCTTTAAGTGTCTCTACACTGTCCTCAGACCAATATAGTCTTAACCTCTCGTTTCCTGCTTTTAAAAACAGTTTTATAAGTGTGGATCAATATTGTGGTCGGAGTTTGACAACGGAGGTTTTGCCTTTGAGATGTAAGCATTTTCCACATTTCCATAACACTTGCCCAAAGTCCTCTTAGCCTGTGTTTCACATTTCACATACTGGTAAAAGCCTGGCAAAATGAGCTCTAATTTGCAGTGCTTAAAGTCACCCATAATAAGAATTGGAGCACATGGTGTTCTTTGTAACTGATTCTGGACACAATCAGCTATTTGTGCAGCCGATCTCAAGGCATTTGCATCCGGTGAAATATACGCTTCACATAAAATAATGTTCCCAAACTTCGTGGGTAAATACAAAGGTCTTGAAGACAAACAAAGCAACTCCAGGTGAGGGTTAAATACCTTGTCCTGCACAGTATAGTGAGTACACCAGTCCTCCCTAATATAAACACCAATGCCGCCTCCTCTCCTTTTGCCAGACGTGTCCGTCCTCTTTAGCCGCATGAAGGAAAAACCATCCAGTTCAAACAATGAAAAGTGAATACTGTTCTTTTGCCAATTTTCTGTTAGCACCATATTGCCAGCTTCGCAGTACTCGTAACACACCCAGGCATTAACACGATATTACACCTTTCCTGCGTCTCTTTTGTATATGTTTCTGACGTAATAGCTGCTCTTTCTCAGCAACATTAAGATCAACTTCCGCAACTTGTTCTTTACACAGAGAAATAGCATTACATACCTGGAATAAGAGAGTGGTGGGAAAGTTCTATCTGCCACATTTATCAGCATTGCAAAGAATTTCCCACAGAGACAGAGTGTAATCAGCCAGAGAAAAATAAAAGCAGCAATTCTCGTTGACCACGTCGACATAGTACAGATTAAAAATCGATTATTTAAAATAATTTGACAAATTTAAAATATTAAAACAAACAAACACAGTAAGTGTAGCAAAGCAGCACCTGAGCCCGGGTTGCTAGCAGAGCAGCGCCACTTACAGTAGTAATTAGTCCTACTTACTACAGGGCTACATGCACCAGCAGTACATACAGTAGGTGAGAGTTCAAAGTGACTATTACCGCCGGTCCTTATACCGCCGCCGTTTGAAATAACTGCTGCTCTGTTTTAGTGTAGGACCGCAGTTTGTGAAAAAGCCGCCAGGGGGCGCAAAGGGACGGGATGCGAACGGAAAGAAATAGCCTTTACAGCAGCTTTAAATATGCTACTGTGCTTGTAAATGATATTAAACAATAGGTCAAAGCATTATAAGTCCTTCATTAATCATTTAAAATTTGTTAACACACTTTATTGTAAACTTTTTAAGTGCAAAGAGGACTCGTTTTGGAATTGAAGAAATAAAAGACAACTACCATGACACACACATTCAATACAAATAAGTAGTCTTAAATAAATAAATAAAGCAGTCTTTTAGCCTGCTTTTAGTGTTTGCCGTTTTGATAGGACTAAGACAAGACTTTTTCATTTATGTTTTTATTTATGTTTTTATTTACATTTTCGTTGTTGATTATATTTTACTATCTTATTTTATGTCTGAATTATTGTACATAATAATAAACGAATAATGAAAATAAATTAATAATGAAAATATGCCTAAATAAATAATTTATTTAAAGATATTGCGGCAAAACACTGAGAAACGGTCAGGGGCATGGTCTAAAGAGCTTAAGTTGAATGCTGCTTCATCAAAAGCAAAAAAAATAAATTGACCTACCTTAAGCAGATCACTAAAAGTATAATAAAAATAATTTTTTGCTCTCTCTCTCTCTCTCTCTCTCTCTCTCTCTCTCTCTCTCTCTATATATATATATATATATATATATATATATATATATATATATATATATATATATATATATATATATATATATATAATTATGTATTTATTTAATTATATATAATTATAAATATATTCTTAATAAACTTCCCAGCCACAAATATTAAAAAAACACAACTTGTATTAAAACTGGGCGAGGATTAGAAAGAATATGATGCTTGTTATATAATTTAAAATGTTATTCCTCTTGTCCAATTTCTTTATGCACATGTTTTCACTCGCTACTCTGCCAGGAACTTCGCCGCTAGAGAGCACCTTCAAAAATCTCAATCTCATGGCTCATTCTTCACGAATATAGAATTAAAATAATGGCGCGTTTGGTTCATTGTGCATCCCGCGGGTGCAACCAACAAGAGTTGTGCATTTTAGTTTAACTTTTTGAGCGTTAAAAGCAGTTCGGTGTTAGTTTTTATTTAAATATATCAAGCCGAAACTAAACAGCGCATTCTCTCCGCCTCCTCGTTCATAACCTGCGGGACCGGGACGCAAGGCAAGGCTGAAGCAGGCAATAGAGAAACTCTGTCATTCATCATAATCTTAGCTGATGTTTCGGAGTCGAAAGAATATATTAAAGAGAAATGTTCTTTTAACAGTCACTATATATTTAATCTTTTTCTTTCTTTTTTTCCTGTCATTTCTCTTCAGCAAATTATATTTTTTAAAGCTGCTTGATTCTTTTAAAACCGAAAGCAGAGCCCGTCAATTGGTGTTTTTCCATAAGATACGTTTATCCTACGATAATTTATCCTCTGATCCTTTTGCATAAAGGTTTAAAAAAAAAAAAAACAGGTCACTTAATTACTTTCGATGTGCTAAAATATTTGTTAACCGAATGTTATTTAAAAAAAAGCATATGCACATATTACAATTGTAAAATAGTCTAAAATGCATGGTCTAATCAGAAATAAAGGAAATTAGTTATATTTAATGCATAAAATAGGCTAGCCTTTTTATAAATTGAGTTTAATTGATTTGAAACTTTTAATTGCATTTTAACGTCCTGTATAAATAATAAAAGTTGCATCAGATTGACGAAAAAACGAATATTAATACCTGCAAACAGGGCCACGGTTACTTTTTTTTCACTGACTGGCATGACTGGCAAACGCGTCAGAAAAAAAACTGCTGAATCTCTGCGAATATTTGGTTAACTTATAAAACAAATGTCTGGTTTAGTGATGTTAGTAATGCATAGAAAAATGCAAAGCAGAATTCTCCTGAGCTCATTAAACCACTGATGACAGCGACGGAATCACTGGCCCACCACGTTCTTACGAACATATTTTATTTATTAAAGGTATTATTTCATTGACCTGAACATAACCAGTTATAAATTACTAACCCATTGTTTAAAGCAGGCAACACTCTATTCAGCTATGTTCTGTGTTTTTACTTAAAAATATTTTCTTTTTGGCGAATGCTTGGAGCGTAATATGGATATTTTAAATAACAGGTAGTAGGGGTGGGCGGTACACCGGTGTCATAGTCATCACCGGTGTGACATTGCGCCACGACATGGATTTTCTAATACCGTCAATACCGTAATAAATCAATTATGCGCCTTGAACGGCTGCATTTACATCAATAATAGCTAATTCTAAATAATAAGGCTTTCAATTTTCTTCAAACGTTCAGTTGTGGTCTGAATACATGTCCTTATACTACAGGGCTCGAAATTGCAACCATTTTGGTCGCATGAGCGCCCGAAATTTAATCTATGCGCCCTCATAATATATTTGGGAGCATTTGTGTGTCTGAATATAATGAACAGGGAGCTTTTGTTACTGCAGGAAATGCAAACGGCTGAAGAGTGAAAAGTGCACAGGTTTGCAAACCTCACCTAAAGTTATAATAATAATAATGGCGCAGATGACAGCGATCATGACATGAGGTAAATGTTGATCCGCCAGCTGAGATCAATCGAGTGTTTTCGGAGAAGGTGCCCGAATCTTGATGCGTTGCATTCACTGCGTGTTCAGCGCAAATGTCCGCTAAATATAAAATCTAACACTGTACACATCATCGCCAAAGAAACTCAAAGAAACCTTTACTAAATTTACACTGAAACTACAGCTCATAACAAAGAGCGGAATTGCGCTGGTGGTCATCGCGAGAATCCTGCTCTGTCTGCTCATAAATTGGTGCGGCTGACTCGCCTGCTTTATTCCACCAACACAGAGAAATGAAGATCAGCTCATAACGAGACTGAGCATTTACAATGACCCAAACCAAAACTTTTAAAGAGTGATAGAAGTGAGACTTTCTTTTGTCCGTTCTTCCTTGAGATGTATATTATTTTGCTATTGAAAGTAATTCCATGATATTATGCCGTCACCGTTCAAAAGATGAAAAATACCGTGATATTAATTTTAGGTCATATCGCCCACCCCTAACAGGTAGCCTAGTTCAGTTCAGAAGTTGTTGTGCATAGAAACATTCATTTTCATAAGGCCCAATATTTAATGCGGTTTCGTTTTTAAACGCATAGGTTTTGTTACGCCATCCGTCCTATGTCGGAGTTTTGGATTTTGTGTATTCATGTTTGTGAAAAACACTTAAGAGTGGAGACCCCTTCCCCCTTCTCATAACCAAAAGCTTGTCTGTCAGGTGTTAATGGGCATCAGTGAGGCCGAAATCATGTCGCGTTTTCACTGTCGGGCTAGCTTGCAGCATGTCACGCAAACCCTGCCCCCAGAACTTCCCCGGAATTAGATGTTGCATATTATTCTGTGATCTTAAGGAAAGTGTTAAGTAGACTATTTAAGTGTCTTTAATATGGTGTATAGATTATTATGCGTTATTGAAACATCAAGGGGGACGCAGCAAAGTCACTTATAAATTAAAATTGTATTATTTTAAGCAATTTTATTATTTTATGCAACAGCCTTACATTTAAAACGGAAACTTAACGGTGATTATATTCAAAAAGAACTCAGCCTATAAGGCTAGATGTTTTCTTTCCCTTATTTATTAATTTATTTGTTCATGTGTTTGGCGCCATCGGAAAACTAGTGTAATGACGGCAAGCCATCTTTCCCAGACTAGGGGCAAAGACCTGCCTCTCCTTTCACTCCGTCCCGAAGCCCCAGCTGGCCCTCCTGGCATCCTCTGCGTAAAACATATGCTGGATAAGTTGACGGTTCATTCCGCTGTGGCAATTACAGACTAATAAAGGGACTAAGCCAAAAAGAAAATGAATGACGAATGAATGAATGAATAAATAAATAATAATAATAAAATAAAAATAAGGTAATAATCTTTACACACAGATGCCGCGTAAGTGGCCTTTTTTAATTTAGAGATGGTACATTTGAATTGCCTCTGCCACTTCTTCCCCCACCTCAAACCTGAAAGTTGAAGAGAGAACTATATTCTTTGAATAAAACTATTGAGCTATAAAGGGAAAAAACGCAGAAGAAATTTGCCATTATATTAATTTTAGCACAGCTGCCAGTCATTTTCACATTAGTTTTTCAGCTAGGGATTAATATTAAAGTAGCCTAGTAAAAATGTCTATACTATAATATTATAATTTGTTATTATTATAATTATTATTATTATTATTATTAAGCTATATAATTAACAAAACGCAGAACCCTTAAAAAAACTTGCTTTCATTTTGACATAGCTAAAGCACACGTTTAAAGTTATGTAAAAAAACATCCCATTCTACAGCAGCAGTCAAGTTAGGACACTTAAAAATGCCTTTTGCGTTTGAAGATGATCGACCTGCGAAGTTATGTTTACAGTGTTATAAAAGAAAAAAGGTAGGCTATTGAGTGCGTGTGGATTTACCGTAGACAGGCTTTCTGTTTGGCTAATGTCTAAAAATGTAACTAAGTAACACATTAATGTTAGCAACTATTTTTAAATGGCATTTAAAATTTAAATTCATTTTTTTAATTTAATTTAACATTTAAATAATTTAATTTAAAACATTTATTTTTTCCTCGCTGATTTTGGTTGGGTAATAAAGCGTGATGACTCAGATATGATCTAGTTTAGCTTGCATGTGTGGGCATATTTTGACGTCTTTACCTAAAACTTTAAACATTTATAATATTTAAAATAAAACGGAAAGAAATAAGGAGACTAACATAAATTAAACCACTTATTTGGTGCTTAAACCACCTTCAGAAAGTTTTGCCAGCTGTGGTAGAGCGCAACGGAGGCTCCACTGGAATGTAGCAGATGTGTTAAAACTTGGTATTATTTATTAATATGTTATTAATGTGTTTTTGTGTTCCTCGTCTTGTACGTCGCCGTGTTATTGTGCGTCAACGTCACGTTTATCTGTCCTTAAGCGCGCATATAGTCGAACATTTCTGCTCGACATCGGTAGAAACAAACTTCACAAGTTAAACTCCGCGGACACTGATGAGCTGCAAGATCTCGCCTTGCTCCGGATGCCTACCCATCCTCCGACCCCCACCTCACCACCTCGCCCATAATGGAGGCGCTTCAAGCGGTGCGAGAGGAAGCAGAAGAGGGTTAAGCGCGGGGGTATCCGAACAAGGCTAGCAGCTAACCCCCACAAACCCGCTATCCCCTCCATCATTCTAGCGAACGTACGCTCGCTAGACAACAAACTGGACTACATCCGTCTACTTCGTTCATCACATAGGACTGTAAAGGACTGTTGTGCTTTTGTGTTTACGGAAACTGCACATTAGTGAGCAGCAGACAGCACACCCCGATGCTTTTCTCATACTGGCAGGGGACTTTAACCATGCAGACCTAAAGAGTGTGTTTCCAAAAATACAACAAGACTTTCCAACACGGGGCAATAACACACTGGACTTTGTTTACCCCACACAGAGAGGAGCTTACAAAGCCTTCCCCCTCCCCCACCTTGGTGGACCACTTAACTGTCATGCTAATGCCTGCTTACAGACCGATCGTTAAACCGGTTTGCAAGGAGATACAAGTGTGGCCAGAAGGTTCTTCAGAGGCTTTACAAGACTGCTTCAATACCACAGACTGGGATATGTTCAAACAGGCTGCCACTCAAAAGAGCAAGAGCACCAACCCCAATCATGTACACCTTCTACAGAGGCACTATTGAGAGCATCCTGACCAGCTGCATCACTGTGTGGTTTGGAACCTGCAATGCATCCTGCAGGAAAACACTTCAACGCATAGTGAGAACTGCTGAGAAGATCATTGGTGTCTCTCTCCCCTCCCTTTAGGACATTTACAGCACACGTCTTACCCGTAAAGCCCTCTGCATAACAGCAGATGCCACCCACCCAATGCACAACTTCTTCAGTCTGCTGCCATCAGGGAGGAGACTGCGCAGCCTCCAGGCCAGGACCAACAGACTGAAAGACAGCTTCATCCATCAGGCTGTCAGGAAGCTGAACTCTCTCCCAGCTCTGCTCCCCGCTCCCTCCCCACGCACCTCCTCCCAGTCGCACCTCTGGACTCTGACACACATACACACACACACACACACACACACACACACACACACACACACACACACACACACACACACACACACACACTTATACACTCATACTCATACAGTAACTTTATCACAATTATCATGTTTACAAGTTCTTTTTGCACTATACTGTTCTTTATCTGCACAACTCTGGTTTACTGGCTATTAGATGTTGCATATTATTCTGTGGTCTTAAGGAAAGTGTTAAGTATTTCAGCACATAAGAGCAAATATAGCTTATAGCCCATTTCGTTGCGCTCGGCAGCTTTTCACTAATAAAGCTCTTCATGTAAATTTCATTTTTCAATTTTAGCATGTCATATAAAAACATTGCCCTTGCGCCCTCATTTATGATATCCTGCCGCCGGGCCTGCTATAGCGAAACTTTATTGTTTGAGAAGAAACAAAATCGGAAACTGTGCATGAAAACCTGGCTGGGAAGACGGCGATAACATGAATTTTCTGTTGTTCAACGAGAAAAAAAAAAAATCGCAGACACGACACAATGACGGCGTTAATTATACAACGCAGTGTTTACAATCATATTAACAACTAACATTAATATCAATAACTCCTCTGGCTTTAGACTTTACCTTTTAGAGCTTGTTCTTGTGGGCGCAATATAAGTTTATTGCATGTATAGCTACGAATCAGATTATGAAGAATGATTAAGAGCATGCTTTTCCTTTATTTCATCCTTTCCGTAAGGTGTTTTATTTATTTATTTATAATTTTTTTAAATAATGATGACAATATTCACTGTCTAAGTATTCCTCGGTATACTACCAACAAATTACGCCCCTGTACCCAAGTAGCCTACCTAAGTTAATTTACATTTCATGTAAAAAATAAGAAATCAAAAAAGACCAAAGTATTATGCTAAATATCCGTACAAACGAACATGTTTGTTGTTTAACTTTCGTTGATAAAACAACACAATACAGCCTATAATAATGTAGGCTAGTTAAATAGAAATAACTTTAACTGCTTGAAACAGTAAACGTTACATTTTAGAAACTTCACAAATACTAATCAATAATAATATAAATAGTAACGACGAACAAAAATATTAGCCTAGGCTTGTAACAACATAAGTCACATGTTGAAAAACCTGGCTGGGAAGACGGCGATAACATGAATTTTCTGTTCTTCAACGAGAAAAAAAAAAAATCGCAGACACGACACAATGACGGCGTTAATTATACAACGCAGTGTTTACGATCATATTAACAATTAACATTAATATCAATAAATCATCTGGCTTTAGACTTTACCTTTTAGAGCTTGTTCTTGTCGGCGCAATATAAGTTTATTGCATGTATAGCTACGAATCAGATTATGAAGAATGATTAAGAGCATGCTTTTCCTTTATTTCATCCTTTCCGTAAGGTGATTTATTTATTTATTTATTTATTTATAATTTTTTAAATAATGATGACAATATTCACTGTCTAAGCATTCCTCGGTATACTACCAACAAATTACGCCCCTGTACCCAAGTAGCCTACCTAAGTTAATTTACATTTCATGTAAAAATTAAGAAATCAAAAAAGACCAAAGTAATATGCTAAATATCCGTACAAACGAACATGTTTGTTGTTTAACTTTCGTTGATAAAACAACACAATACAGCCTATAATAATGTAGGCTAGTTAAATAGAAATAACTTTAACTGCTTGAAACAGTAAACGTTACATTTTAGAAACTTCACAAATACTAATCAATAATAATATAAATAGTAACGAAGAACAAAAATATTAGCCTAGGCTTGTAACAACATAAGTCAGATGTTGAAAAAAAACTGCGTCTCTCCGCCTTTTGTTTTCTATTCATATTTTAAAATCTTTGCCAGAAAAACTAACATGTTGACTTTGTTCGGTTTAAGCGGAGACTTATTTGAGATTACAATGTTTCCAGCAGCACTGAGACGGTGTGCCTGTAGCGCATGCAGATACTTTTTCGCAACCTTTTTCGCGATCATGTTTATTACTAAGAAAACTAAATCAAAATTATATTTTAATTGAACACATCTGATCACATAAGGTACGGCGCCAAAAGGAACACATTGAAGTAGTAACATCTGTATGTAAAAGCGTAGCCTATTGTGACATGAAGTGACTCTTAGTTACAACTTTCCCTCTACTAAATGATTTTGTGTTGCACCATTTAGCTTTAAACATAACTATGTTCTGACTAAATATTTGCGGATGCCTGTGACCATGTAAAACATAGAAAATAGATCACAGCAAATTTACATTCATGAACTCATGCTGATAAGGAAGGATCACCATTTTTCTGTTCCTTCATTCAATTCAATTCAATTCAATTCAATTCAATTCACCTGTATTTGTATAGCGCTTATACAATGTAGATTGTGTCAAAGTAGCTTCACATAAAAGGTCATAGTAAATTGGAACAGTGTAGTTCAGTTTGTAGTGTTTAAGTTCAGTTCAGTTTAGCTCAGTTCAGTGTGGTTTAATAATCACTACTGAGAGTGCAAAT
This sequence comes from Danio aesculapii, assembly GCF_903798145.1. Taxonomy (NCBI): domain Eukaryota; kingdom Metazoa; phylum Chordata; class Actinopteri; order Cypriniformes; family Danionidae; genus Danio; species Danio aesculapii. Next base: position 21,275,507 of record NC_079440.1, on the reverse strand, counting down.
ATTGAAGAGCAAATCCAACGATGCGCAGCTCTATAGAACCCGAACCATGCAAGCCAGTGGCGACAGCGGAGAGGGAAAAAAAAACTTCACTAATGGCAGAAGTGAAGAAAAAAAAACCTTGAGAGAAACCAGGCTCAGTTGGGCACGATCATTTTAATCTCTCAGCTGGCCAAACGTCTTGTGCAGAGCTGCAGTATCAGTGGCGGAGGCTGGAAGCTGGCCTAAGCGAAGACTCGTCTGTCTCTGGATCGTCACAGGAATCAGTCTCATGTTCTCCACTCTTCCATGACCATCACAGTAGCTGCTCAGGATACGGCCTGGTCCAGGATATGGAAACCTTGGGATCATCTTGTCGTTGGTCTTGGATCGAATCAGTGACTCTGCATAGTCTGAGGGCCTCGGGAAGAGTATCCCCAGGTGGAAATGGAGAATAAAGAAAATAATTAGCGTAGCTGCTGTTCATAGTGTATATAAACAAGATGCAGAACCTGTGTGGAAGCCCGCTAAGTGGTGCACTAAGTGTATGCTTTACTGAACAGATAGGTCTTTAATCTAGTTTTGAATTGGGAGAGTGTGTCTGAGCCTTGGACGTTATCAGGAAGGCTATTCCAGAGTTTAGGAGCTATAAATAAGAAGGCTCGACCTCCTTTACTCGACTTTGCTATTCTAGGTACTACCAGAAGCCCTAAGTTTTGAGACCTTAAAGAGCGAGTTGGATTGTAGCGAGACAGAAGATTGGTTAGATAAACAGGAGCTAGATTATTTGAAGCTTTATATGTAAGAAGCAATATTTTAAATTCAATACGAAACTTAACAGGCAGCCAGCAAAATGAGGATAAAATTGGGGTGATGTGATCAAATTTTCTAGACCTGGTAAGAACTCTGGCAGCTGCATTTTGCACTAGCTGAAGTTTATTAATAGAGGATGCTGGGCAGCCAGCAAACAGTGCATTACAGTAGTCCAGCCTAGAAGTCATAAAAGCATGGACTAGCGTTTCTGCATCTGAGATGGATAGCATACTTCGTAACTTAGCGATATTTCTCAGATGAAAGAAAGCAGTTTTTGTACATGGGATATATGATTTTTAAAAATTAAATTGCTGTCTAATATGACACCCAGATCTTTTATAGTAAAGCTAACGCTAACTTTGTATTCCTCTAATTGTAGGTCGATTTGTGAGATCTGCTGTGTACATGATTTAGGTCCAATAAGTAATAATTCTGTTTTGTCTGAGTTTAAGAGAAGATAATTGTTGGTCATCCAGTCTTTAACATATTTAATACACTCAGTTAGCTTGGACAGTTTAGACGTCTCGTCAGGTTTAGTTGAAATATATAATTGAGTATCATCTGCATAGCAGTGAAAGCTGATCCCAAGTCTTCTAATAATGTCTCCCAGGGGTAGCATGTATATTGTAAACAGCAAAGGGCCTAAAACTGATCCTTGAGGCACCCCGTATTTTACTGGGCTGATTTGTGAAGGCTGTCCATTAATATTCACAAACTGGTAACGGTCAGCTAAGTATGACTTAAACCATTGTAGGGCCTGTCCCTGGACACCTGTAGACTTTAAGCGATTAATGAGGATACCATGGTCAATGGTGTCAAATGCTGCACTAAGATCGAGTAGAACTAATAGCGAGATGCACCCTTGGTCAGCAGCTAAGAGTAAATCGTTGGTTATTTTCACTAATACAGTTTCTGTACTGTGATGAACTCTGAAACTTGACTGAAACACTTCAAAAACATTGTTCGTCTGCAGAAAGGAGCATAATTGAGCAGAAACAACTTTTTCTAGTATTTTAGATATAAATGGAAGATTTGAAATAGGCCCATAATTAGCTAAGTTGCTGGGGTCCAGTTGTGGTTTCTTAATAATAGGTTTAATAACAGCTAACTTGTAAGGATTTGGAACATGGCCCAAAGATAAAGAAGAGTTCATAACGTTAAGAAGAGGTTCTCCTATAACAGGTAGCAATTCTTTCAGTAACTTTGTTGGAATTGGGTCCAATATACACGTAGCTGGTTTAGAGCTATTTATAATTTTGTCTAGCTCTTCCTGTTCTATGATTTTAAAGAACTGTAGGTTATTTAGATTCAGTGGCGTGTTTACTGGATCTGAAGTATAAGGCGGTGCAGAAAGTTTAATATCTCCTATTTTCTGTCTAAAGCCTTCTATTTTATCACTGAAAAAATTCATGAAGTCATCACTACTAATTTGCGGTGGAACGTTTTGTTCCAAAGATGACCGATTATTTGTTAATTTAGCAATGGTGTTAAATAAGAATCTAGGATTGTTATGATTATTGTCTATCAGTTTGCGGAGGTGCTCAGCCCTCTACTGATTACAGACTTTTATCTTTTTTATGTCCTGCCAAATCTCACATTTTAGTTTCATTTGTTTACAAGAAGTGTGTTTTGTGGTATTTTCTATACATTAATTAAAAAGAAATTTTCTTCATGACAGATTTAAGCAAGTTCAGCACTGGTCTGCAAATAACTTGCCAAACATCTTAAGGAGAAACACTTGCTTTTGCCACAGAAAGGAACTTTCATTGTAGTATATGCCCTAATGGATCGCAGTGCAGTGGCTATTTAAATGCCAAAATCATACGCCATATTATGGCGTTCTGCTGGGCCCTTAGAATCATCCTAATCAAATCATTCTGGATTCTAATTGAATCGCCCTGGCACTAATTGAATCGTGCTGGATGTACATTCCCAGAATATAATCAGAAATGCAAAAGACCTGCTGAAAGGCTGTTCTCTGTTTGTCAGTAATGAGAATCCATTCCAGCTGGGAGAACTCTGGATGTGGAGATGTCATCTTGTGAACAGACCCTTGATTTGCACTGATTACTTGTCCTCTCCAGCTGTGAGCATGCATATTCACCAACGCTTTTGTTTCCTCCTGTCATGATGTGGCTTAACATTCAGCTGCCTTTGCATGCTACAATTAACAACTGCACATCTATACAGCCTTCACGGTAATCTTATTTATGTGTAAGTTAATACAACAAAATATATATTTTTTATTTATATCAGTAAAAAACAGAAATAGCCACATAAGTTTAAACAATTTGTCTAGTTAAAAGATATGTAAGAGCACAAACAAGAGAAATTGTTAACAGTAAACTATTTTTCTGACATGAAATAAACAAACAACATTTCCACCACAGCTCAATTTTCCACCACAGCTCAATTTACAGCTGTTATTCATTTATTCATTCATTTTCTTTGCTTAGTCCCTTTTTTAATCAGGGGTCACCACAGCGGAATGAACCGCCAACTTATCCAGCATATGTGTTATGCAGCGGATGCTCTTCCATCTGCAACCCATCTCTTGAAAACATCCATACACACTCATTCATACACATTTATTCATTTTCTTTTCGGCTTAGTCCCTTTATTAATCTGAGGTCACCACAGTGGAATGAACCATCAACTTATCAAGCATATGTTTTGTGCAGCGGATGCCCTTACAGCTGCAACCCATCACTGGGAAACATCCATACACATACAGTTCGGACAATTTAGCTTACTCAGTTCACCAATAGCACATGTCTTCGGACTTGTGGGGGAACCTGAAGCACCTGGAGGAAACCCACGTGAACACGGGGAGAACATGCAAACTCCACATAGAAATGCCAACTGACCCAGCCGAGGCTCGAACCAGAGAACTTGCTGTTAGGCAATCATGCTACTCACTGCGCCACAGCTGTTATTTAAAAATGAAATCAATTATGGCATTAAAAAAAAATGTCTAAGATCATTTTTGTAACTAGTTTAACAAGTCTTTCCACAATGTACATAAATCATACATTGGTCAGTGAAACAAATTAGTCCCTTAGGACGAAATGCTGAATTGTACACCTGTCACACTCTAAAATGTAATATTGATTTGGGTAAGAGCTTATTAGAAAATAAATAAATTGAATTTGTATATTAAATTGAACTCATAAATTGTGAATATATTTTAATGTGTGATATGAGATTTTTTCATATTTTTAAAGAAATGTGTGGTGATGGAAATGACAGGGTGATGGTAGAAATGACAGGGTGTTGTGGACATGACAATGAATCATTGTTAATGTAGAAAAAGAGTAAATGTTTATAGAAAAAAATAATTTAACTCTTAAATTCACACCAATTTAACTCAATTTACAAAATTATTTAGCATAACCACACATTTTTTTGCATGAGTAATGCTAAAATTGATCTAATAAAATAATTTTTCAGATTTGTCTATTTTTCAGATTTGTATTGTGAAAAACTTATTATTCATTCATTCATTGGTTAATTTTCTTTTTGGCTTAGTCCCTTTATAAATCCGGGGTCGCCACAGCAGAATGAACCGACAACTTATCCAGCACATTTTTACGCAGTGGATGCCTTTCCAGCTGCAACCCATCTCTGGGAATCATCCACACACACTCATTCACACTACGGACAATTTAGTTTACCAAGTTCACCTGTACTGCATGTCTTTGGACTGTGGGGGAAACCGGAGCACCCGGAGGAAACCCACGCGAACGCAGGGAGAACATGCAAACACAGAAACGCCAACTGACCCAGACGAGGCTAAAGCCAGTGACCTTCTTGCTGTGAGGCGACAGCACTACCTACTGCGCCACTGCGTCGCCCTAAAACTTATTATTTAAATTACTTTTAAAATAAAATTATTACACATTTACAGGGGTTGAACAATAAAACTGAAAGGTCTGGTTTTAGAGCACAATTAATTAGTATGGTGTAATATGTCACCATATTATATATTGTTGTGTGCATTGCAATATTTTAAGCAAAACCGTGCTTACTCCATAAATTATTCTGCTAATTAAACCTTAGAATTAAACCTCAAAATACTCTTATTTACCTTAATTTTGTTTGCTTTATAAAAACACCCTTGAAGATACAGCATGTTTGGAAATGACGTAAAGTAATTATATTACCTTATCAAGCAACATGTACCTTGATTTTCCTTCATGTGCTATTGATGAAAATTTTAATTACCTCCATCTTGAGCATGTGCTCTGATGTCACTGATCATTTTCATAGAAACTACCCAAACAATCTATCACACAAACTTTCTAAAGGGACATTACAGCTATATTTTGTATAAAAATTAATACTGATAATAGTCTCACATTAAATATTATAAATATTTAAATTATTTCACCTGTACTTAATCAAGATACATTAATATTTACCAGATAAATAATATTTTAGAATTATATTTTCATTGTTAAAGTTTAAAAGTCTGGATGTGCGACAAAGAGAAAAGTAGCATTTTTTAAGTAAGTTTTATTGTTAGTTTGACAAAGAAAGAGGAATTTGAACAAAAGTAAATATTTTTGGATATATGACCAAAGGACATAAAAGTACCAATATTCTAAGAATTACAAAAAAATGTCTTGTCAAATTGACAATAACTTGCTGGGAGCAATTGTCCAGCAGTGTTTCAGACCACATTAAGATTACTGTAAAACTAACTATTAGTAATTAGTGTACAGTAAAAATTTCTACAGCATTTTACAGTATTTTTACCTTGTTGAAGCACAGTATAATAATACATTATTGACATGCTTAAAAAATGATACAATAAAAATACATTCATTCAATTTTTTGTTGGCTTAGTCCCTTTATTAATCCGGGGTCGCCACAGCGAAATTAACCGCCAACTTATCCAGCACGTTTTTACGTAGCAGATGCCCTTCCAGCCACAACCCAATTCTGGGAAACATCCATACACTCATATACCATGGACAATTTAGCCTACCCAATTCACCTGTACCGCATGTGAAGGATTTGATTATTATGTATGTGTATTCTACTGTTTTTACAGCCAGTTTTTCTGTTCTCTCTACTGTGTCTTTTCACTGCAGAAATGTGTGTGGGTATGCATATTCTGTTCATCTTATCTCGGTGTGGCCGGAACATTTCGTCCCTGCGCAAAAGTCGCTATCTGACTCGCTCACAGATGCGCGCATACCTACACGCACACATTCTCACGTATTCTGGTTGCTGTAAGCTGTTTTTGTATCGTTGTTTCCCTCCTTCTATGATAATATTCTTTTGTGTTAGGGCTCAGCTACAGGCGGATCCTCAATGTGTATATAAGATTGCTCTTCCCTCCCTTGTGTCAGAATAAAATCATACTGAACCATTCAGCTGATTTTCTTCTCATCTTTTCCAAGCTTGGACGGAAAGGCCAGCTGACCCAGCTGAGGCTCAAACCAGTGACCTTCTTGCTGTGAGGCGACAGCACTACCTACTGCGCCACTGCGTCACCACAATAAAAATACAATACATGATAAAAGAAAACGAAAACATAGATCAAATCAAAAACCTTAGTCAATAACATAATCTTGATAAGCAATTTTGAAGCGGTGGGTTTTCAACAGTTTCTTAAAAGTGCTTCATGTGGGAGCACTTCGAACATTTAAAGAAAGTGAATTCCAAAGCCTCAGAGCAATTAAATTAAATTAAAATCATCTTTATTTCTATAGCGCTTTTACAATGTAGATTGTGTCACAGCTGCTTCACACAAAAGATTATAGTAAATTGAAACAGTGTTCAGTTTTCAGAGTTTAAGTTCAGTTTAGTTCAGTTCAGTGTAGTTTAATTTTCACTGCTGAAAATCCAAACACTGAAGAGCAAATCCACTGATGCACAGCTCCACAAGTCTTGAACTGGCTTGCAGTGGCGACAGCGACGAGGAACAAATTTTACAAATTGACAAAAGTGAAGGAAAAAAAAAACCTTGAGAGAAACCAGTCTCAGTTGGGCACGACCATTTTTCTTCTGGCCAAACTTCTTGTGCAGAGCTGCAGTCTAGGCTGAAGAATGCTCGACGTCCATTGTGGTGAAGCCACAGGTGGGAGAGGTCACCGGCTGGTGTACAGGCTGGTCCTTCAGGATCAATGCGAAGACTCGTCTGCCACTGGGGTCTTACAGGAATCAGTCTCATGCTCTCCACTCCACCATGGCCACCACAGCAGCTGCTCAGGATACGGCCTGACCTCAGGATTATGGAAACCTCAGGAATAATAAAAACAGACAAACATAAGCGTAGATGCCATTCAGATTATAATGTTTTTTGAGAAGTGTTCCTGGCTGCCCTAAATAATGCAGACTAACAATCCTATAGAGGTTTTGGATTTCAAAAGCGTTTGTGTTTTATGTGTATGCTAATGCAAAGAGATGTGTCTTTAATCTATTTTTAAACCAACAGAGTGTGTCAGCTTCCCGAACTGTGCTAGGAAGGCTGTTCCATAGTTTAGGTGCCAGATATGAGAAAGATCTACCACCTACAGTTAATTTTGGTATTTTGGGAATAATAAATTGTCCAGAATTAATTGAGCGTAGTGAACGTGAGGGGCTATAATACACCAGGAGCTCCCTCAAATACTGGGGAGCTAAGCCGTTCAGGGCTTTGTAGGTAGTCAATAAATTTTTATAATTTATACAATATTCAATAGGGAGCCAATGCAATGATGAAAGAACGGGAGTAATTTGATCATATTTCTTTGTTCTAGAAAGCACTCTAGCAGCTGCATTTTGAACTAGCTGAAGTTTATTAATTAGGCCAACAGGGCAACCGCCTAGTAACGCATTACAATAGTCTAACCAAGAGGTCATGAAAACAGGAATAAGCTTTTCCACATCAGACATTGATAGCATATGTCAGAGTTTGGCAACATTTTAAAGATTTTTAAGATGAGTTTTACAGATGCTTGAAATCTGGCCTTGAAATGACATGTTGCTATCAAAAATCACCCCCAAACTTTTGACTGAAGATGAGGACTGAACTAAGAATACATCAAGGGTTAGACAGTGTTCTAGGTTTTGCATGTGAGGTTTTTGGGTCCAATAAACAAGTCCTCAGTTTTATCTGAATTTAGTAATAAGTTATAAGTCATCCAATATTTTTAATATCAGCTATGCAATCTGTTAATTACGTAATGTAAAAGTCCATCTATTAGCCCAATGACGAAACTAACAGCATTGTCGAAGGTTAAATGCATGTAAGCCTTTTCTAGTGCTTCTGAAAAGAATTGTGTTATTTATTAAAATGTATTTATATTTGTTTTTCAGTTCCGAATCCATTTCGCATTCAATCATATTTCTAATTGTAAGAACGGATCACATTCATCATTTATGACTCAATTTAGAGTTTTGATCTATATCTGATTCCATACTCTTCAGTTATACGTTCATTAGGGACCAAACACTGCTCAGAGTTTCACGCTTTGCATGTCTTCTCACGGACATTATCTAGACACTCTGAAGTTAGTCAGAGGATGTAGGGTTAACTAATACTCAAGAAGTTTGGTTGCAAACTGCTCGCTCATCCTAAAAGAGTAGTTGATTTAGCCATTTCCATATAACTTGCTAATATCAGCGATTAGATAATTAAAAGATCTCTATGCTGTTGTGCCACACTGCTCCGTACAGTCAAATGTGTCTTTAAAATTGATAAAATCACGTCATAAACATAATAGAAGTGCAGACTTCACTTAATCTACTGGATATAAAAGATTTCAAGAGAATTCATAATGAATCAAAACTTTTTTCCTGATGAAAGTGTATCATACCATTTACAGAATAAAAAAGCCAAATAAATAAAATAAAAGCCAATTTAGAAGTGTACTACATAAATTACTCAAAGATAAATGTTATAAAGAGTTATAAGAGTTATAAATGTATAAAGTACGTTGCAGCAAATAAGTCTTGATGCAAATGCTTAGAATGCAACAGGACATCTTCCTTACAAGATTCCAATGACCCATCTCACACCTTTTCCTTATATACTCAACTCAGAAAAAACAGCCATAAATTCAAGACAATAAAAGCGTTTCAGAGACCCTTGCCTGGTGAATTTGAGGTGTTAACCATCTCTATAGGGGGGAGCATCTGGCAAAGGTTTTATTAAAGCCAAAAACCAAATTAACATAAACAAGTAAAATATTACGGAGAAATTAAGACCATTTTACCAATCACACAGAGACATTTAAAATGAAACCAAACATGAATATAGGGCTACAAAATACACCATATTAAAACCTTGGACATTTCATGTGAAATGTGAATAATCTGCTCTGATGGAGAAGACAACTTGAAGGTCAAACACATACAGTCAGGAAGGTAGGCTCAAGATGATTTGAACAGCTGGTTTCCTGATCTTCTTCTCAGATCAGAAAGTTTATTGTTTTAGTGCCTGGCCATTCTCGTGGTCTCATCTCGTAGAACTTTTACAACAGTTCTCAGGGTTTGATATTATAGAGACGTAGCCATCCTTACAGTAAATTCATACAATTTATCAGGCTGTAAATGGCATAAAAATGCCAGACAGCAGCTGAAATCTGTTTGATCAACTGATCTGACACATTACACCTTTGGAAAAGGAGGGCTACATTTTCGAACTTGTCACAGATGAGACAGGACGCCTTTAATTAATGTATAATCAGACTTCAGAAATTAAGCAAATTACGTATGCAATATATTTCCACTACAATGTCTCACTGTTGAGAACAGCCCTCAACAACAACATCAATGCAAAGCTGCTCTTATGCAGTTTTCGTGTCATCAAAGCATGGGAAAAAAATTGCTGAGCTTGTGGAGACAAAAAAGTGAAAAGGGAGATTCTTTCAGTTCTATCATTAATATATATATTTAATAATAATAATATATATATATGCATACAACTGTGTGTGTGTGTGTATATATATATATATATATATATATATATATATATATATATATATATATATATATATATATATATATATATATCATGACAAAATTTGCTTAGATTTGCATTAGTTTGCTTGAAAAATTAACTGGTTATCTCGTATAAAGTATTGTTATTTTATATTATTAACGTGTTATTAATTCAGAAGAAATTGCAAATTGTTGAATGCTAATAATAAAAATTTTACACATGACTACAGACTTTAAAAATATTTTATCATAAAATTATTTTCATTCATTTGTAGGATTTTATTTACTACTGTAAATATTGTTTGCTTGGTATTTATTTTGTGTTTGTGTACACTTTTATTATTGTAACTCCCTGAAGAAAGTCTGTTAGATATTGAACACATGAATGGTATTATCTTATATTTTAAAATTATAATCTTGGAAACATGCATTTTCTTTAACACCATTTCAGAAATTATAAGCATTATGAAATGTGCTTACACAAGTTATTTGTGTTTTTACTATAGTAAAACTGTAGCCACCATGAGTGTTACTATGGTTTTAATGTAAATGCTGTAATGGATTTTGTATTTAAAATCTTTACTGCAACAGTAGCTATAGTTCAGCCATGGTTATGATACAACTGGTTGATTTTGTTTTAAACATGGTAAAGCATGGTTATGTGTGATAAAATTATGTTAATCTATTTATGTTTGTGAAAATATTAATAAAACTTACACTTATTGAGAGTGGTGTGTCGTTTTTATTATAAACCAGCAGCAGCTGCAGCTGGTGGTCCATAAGTATAAGGCAAAACGCCGGTGAACCGCGCCCCCATGGAGCGGCCGGTATTTCCAGTTGCGTCGTCCCAACATCGGCCGGACAGCATTTCCGATCATATGTTGACGTTGCATCGACATATTGCAAATTAGCAAACACTCCCTGAGTGACATCGCGCCGATGGAATTTTGAAAATCGGCACGTCAGCCCAATGTATGTGTGCTGTCTGGGGAGCTACGGGACAATTAGACATCAGGGGCTGAGAAATTGTGGATGGGTCAGATGGCCCAGGGCAAAGGGCCAACGGTTGTGCATTTTGTCTATCAGACTAGGGTCTTGCCATTTGCCATGCTGGCGAAGAGACAGTAAATGCAGGTCCTCACTACTTTGTACATGAGTTGAAGTGGGTGCAGATACTTTTTTTTAAGGCAGCTAGCATGCCACCAGGTACCATCGTCTAAAAGGTATGATGCTCTACCCATCCGCCGAGTAACCAGCAGGGGTTTAGACCAGAATGAAGCCAGTTTTTTTGTTCCTATGTGGTTTGTGAATTCTCATACTGTCATGAACTACACTGTCTGGTTCTTTGGTGTGTTTAAGCCTGTCAAATCGTTGTTTCGTCTGATGTTGATGGTGAGTGACATGTGTTTGAACCCCCAGGGAAAGTCTCTGAAGTGTACTAGGACTTACTCTGTCTAGCAGCAAGTTCAACTCCCTGCCTAGCATGAGGAAGGCTGGAGAGAACCCAGTGGTGCTATGCTGTAAGGTACGATAGTGTAGCAATGTGAGGTGGATGGGTTGCTTAAAAGTGTACCATTGTGCCAGGTGTGTTCTCGGGCCATTCTTCAGGGACTGGTGAAAACGTTCCTCACCACCATTGGCTTGAGGCTGGTGATCAGTGGTGTGGATGTGCTGAATGCCTTTGCTATTTAGATTATTATAGGTTTTTGTATTAAGCAAGGAAACACTGGCTCCCATATCTAGCAGCAATGGGACACACACGTTGTTTAACATGACCATACATGATTTAAATGGCAGTAGACCTGAGGTGACATTGTGGATAATGGCTGTTGAGTTCTGATTGGTGCGGGTTTGTGGTCTAGAGTTTGTGGTTTAGAGCTGAACGACAGACACTGATGAAATGATTCTGTTTTCCACAATTATAAAAAGTCTGGCCCTGGGCTTAGCAGATTTGAGCTCTGGTGGTATAAGAATAAGATCCACAGTTAGCACATGGCGTGGATGTCTACGTTGTTGTAGTGAGAGTTGCATCCAGTCTGGAGCATCATCGGGTGCCTCTGAAACCCTGTCAGAGAACTGTTCAACTTGTCTGGTTGTTTCCATAACAGTTAAATGGTCGTGTGGAGGTTTTGTTTGGCTCGTGAGTGTGGCTGCACATTCAGTAGCACTTTCCACTTGAAACGCTATAGCTAGTGCCTTAGATAACGTCAGGTCGTCTGGTTGTAACAGAAAGGTTTCTCTAATTTTGTTGTTATTTATGTGCTCAATCAGCTGATCGCGGATCATCTCATCATGCCCGAAAGTTCACGAGCCCTCTCAAATCAGCCACATACTGATGCACAGACTCAACGTGAAGTTGGTGACATCAGCGAAATATGAACCGTCATAACAAAATATTCTGAGAAGCCACAAAATGTTAATTTAGGTGAGTAACACACTGTTCATTGGAAGCTTCAGCCGTGTTACTTATCGTTTTGAGGACTTGTTGTGCCTCTGCGCCCAGGCAATGTTACAGGATTGCTTTTTTCACACTGCGCTCACCTCCATGAGCCCCGCTGCCATTAAATATGTCTCAAAGGACTGAAGCCAGTGCGACCATGGTATTGGAGGATCTCCGGGGAGAGCTAGAAAAGGTGAGGTTGGTGGTAGTGAAAAATCAGCCATTCTAGTCGCCAAAATGTACTGTCAAATGATTGCAGAGGCACCAGAGATTTAAAGAACATCAGACTGTTTACTGTCACACTTGTACTTTCTTAACTTCCCTTCTCTAGGCAGGGCTAGATCACAGCACACACTCAAACCTGAGTGTCGATTGATGAACAGTCTATGTGAACAGAACAATGGATTATTTTTTAGTGCAGCATACACAACACATACAGTGAACAAGGATATGACTTCATGTACTTGCAACTATTCTGAACTTTAGATTGTCATGTGCACACATTCTTTTATGCAGAATCCATCAAAATGCACCTCTTTTTGACGTTTCCCTGATCCTTTTAAAAAGGATGAAGCAAAAAAGTGTGACAAAACTGGACAGCCATGAGGGTTCAAACAAAATCACATAAGTGCAAATAAAACATGCTTACTAAGTGCAAGTGAGAAATATTCATGTTAACCCACTGGGTACATGGCTAGCAGCTCATGTATCTTCATGTGGTGGCAAGGAGTGTGAGTATAAACGGGATCTGCGGGACAGCAAAACAAAGGAGTTCAAATAATTTTGACAGAAAATGGTGATGCCCAAGATATCAGGTGTCAAGTGCTGACACATCAGTTGAACCAAAGGGCAGAAATAGTGGACCAGAGAAGAGACGGGAACGTATGATCCCTAACAAGGTCTCAAGCGTTAAAGCATTCATTCATTTTCTTTTCGGCTAAGTCCCTTTATTAATCTATATATGAATAAAATTCACCTATAGCGCATGTCTTTGGACTTGTGGGGGAAACCGGAGCACCCAGAGGAAACCCACGTGAACATAGGGAGAACTCCACAAGGAAATGCCAACTGACCCAAGCGGGGCTCGAACCAGTGACCTTCTTGCTGTAAGGCGATCATGCTACCCACTGTGCCAAGGCACTGTTACACCCCAGTGTTAAAGCAGATGATGTGAAATCATTTTTGAAAATTACCCCTGTCGTCGAGAAAGAGTCATCAAGGAAGGCCTAAGAAACAGGAAAATTTCACTCTTAACAGAAATTTTGAGTATTTACTCTCAAGTTCACTTTTTTCATGATCAATTTGTTATAAGTTCTCTTTTTATGCTATCAGTTAAGAAAAAGCACACTACACAAAAACCCATAGAACTGGATGATGATGGCCAAATGGATGGTATACCCGAACAAAGCATTTCTAATAATGATGCAGATGAAGTGCAGTTAATCAAAGACCTTCAAAGAACAAAAAAAAGAAAATTAAGTTTTTCCTTCAACAGAACAGGTGAGTCACGCTTTTTTATGTTATTAAGACAAACATCCAATGGTTTTAGAGAACACCTATTATGCAAAATTCACATTTATATATATTTGGACATTAATATGTGTTGACAGTATGTGCACACAACGACACAATAATGATTAAAATCCACCTGCGTTTTTAACGATCTCACAAATATTAAGCAGTGTCTCAAATAAGCCACTTGCAGAAACAGAATGATGTGTGTTGTCACATTGTACAACCCTGCCTCCACAAACACTGCCAAAAAACAAAGACTGCATTATTAGGACAGACTTGCCCAGAGAAAGTTGTACACAGCCCACCATTGCTACACTGATGAAAATGTCTCTTAAAGGGCACCTAGGTTATCCCTTTTTCATATTTAATATAAGTCTTTCATGTCCCCAAAATGTGTCTGTAAAGTTTCAGCTCAAAACACTCATCAGATTATTTATTATAGCGTATGTGACAGGATACAGGTTAATATCCACTGCTGTATGAATATCTGTTATGTTAATGTACAAAATAAACCTGATTTAACTTCCACAAACCAGGATTGAAGCGTCTTCCTTTATAATTGTTCTGACACACGGCTGTGCTGATGAAGTACAGCTGAAGTAAATTGCTGTAATTCATTACACACATGCTCTGTTTTAAAACATTTTAAACTTATAAAACTCACTCTTGATCACGTTTGATGATGATTGATGATCCTAGTGAACTGAACAGACCTTCTATTCCCGGTTGCTTTGTGCTCATCCTGTCTTGTTGATATGATTATATGCATTACTACGGAGACATGTTAATGCGTGCAGCTGTCAATCCATATTGGTGGGCGGGGGGACCGCACTCCTACGTCAAGTTGCTGTCGATCTGAAAACCGCTCCAATTGGTCCACCATTTTTATGTTGTTAAATTTGAAAACAAAAAGGACTGGGTGTGTTTCTATCATTTACATTTACATTTAGTCATTTAGCAGACGCTTTTATCCAAAGCGACTTACAAATGAGGACAAGGAAGCAATTTACACATCTATAAGAGCAACAGTGAATAAGTGCTATAGACAAGTTTCAGGTATGTAAAGTCTAAGAAGCAAAGCATTTGTTAAAAATTTTTTTTTTTTTTTTTTTTTTTTTTTGGAGAGAGAGAGAGGGCACCATTAGTGGTATAGCCAGAGAGGCAGTTGAAGATTAGGAAGGAAAGTGGAGACTAAACAGTTGCGTTTTTAGTCGTTTCTTGAAGACAGCAAGTGACTCTGCTGTTCTGATGTAGTTAGGGAGTTCATTCCACCAACTGGGCAGATTGAATGTGAGAGTTCGGGAAAGTGATTTCTTCCCTCTTTGGGATGGAACAACGAGGCGACGTTCATTCACAGAACGCAAGTTTCTGGAGGGCACATATATCTGCAGAAGTGAGAGCAGATATGAAGGAGCCAAGCTAGAGGTCACTTTGTAAGCAAACATCAGAGCTTTGAATTTGATGCGGGCAGCAACTGGCAGCCAGTGCAAACGGGTGAGTAGCGGAGTGACATGTGCTCTTTTGGGTTCATCATAGACCACTCGTGCTGCTGCGTTCTGAAGCAGCTGAAGAGGTTTGATAGAACTAGCTGGTAGCCCGGCTAGCAGAGAGTTGCAATAGTCCAGTTTGGAGAGAACAAGAGCTTGAACAATGAGTTGAGCTGTATGTTCAGATAGGAAGGGTCGGACCTTTCTGATGTTGTAGAGTGCGAATCTGCAAGATCGAGCAGTTCTAGAAATGTGGTCAGAGAAGTTCAGTTGGTCATCAATTGTTACTCCAAGGCTTTTTACCATTTTGGATGCAGTGATGGTTGCTCCGTCCATCTGGATTGAAAAGTTATGGTGAAGAGTCGGGTTGGCAGAAACTTCAAGCATTTCCGTTTTCGTGAGGTTAAGCTGGAGATGATGATCTTTCATCCAGTGTGAAATGTCTGACAGGCAGGCTGAAATGCGAGCTGGAACAGAGGGATCGTCAGGGTGAAAAGAGAGGTATAGCTGGGTGTCATCAGCATAGCAGTGGT
Source organism: Danio aesculapii (assembly GCF_903798145.1). Lineage (NCBI taxonomy): Eukaryota > Metazoa > Chordata > Actinopteri > Cypriniformes > Danionidae > Danio > Danio aesculapii. Next base: position 21,259,809 of record NC_079440.1, on the reverse strand, counting down.
AGGAAAAACCATGTTTCTGGATGACTGTTCCTAAAGATGCCGTGTAGATAGAGAAGAGAAGTGGCCCAAGAACAGAGCCCTGAGGTACCCCAGTGTTTAGATCACCCCAATATGACAGTTTATACACTATACTTACACACATTTCTGTCCAAACAGCTTGAAAAGTAGATTTTTCACCACAGCTGCCCTTTAAATTATTCTCTTTGAGGGGAATGCTCCCTGATTTCTCAATTTACATGGACTGTTAAACTCATATCAAGGTATCAGAAGGTGACATGTCAAAACACTATCCTCTTTTGAAAAATTGGTGGTGTGAACTAGCTCTTTTGCATTAAAGCCACACAATCAAAACAGCTCATTTTAATTCTAAACTAAAATCTGGCATTTTAATAAGGTCTGTGCTGGTACTTTACAGACATATTTTGGGGAGACCAGAGATTATGTAATATGAAAAGAAGCATAATAGATGTCCTTTAAAACTTTGAGAAATTGTTTTTTGCTATATTTACATAAACTGTATGCTCACCTTTACCTGTTTATTATGACTTTTCACTCTATTTTCTTTGTATTTATTTATTAGACAAGAAAATGTGCAATATTCAAGGCTGTTGAATGAGGTGAGAGTTTGCCTGATCAAAACACTTTCACCCCAACTAATAACAACTACCTGTCTCTGCAACTGAAAACCTGACAGTTAAAGGGATCTTTGGATCCTGATCAATGGCTCAATGACAATGTAATGTTGGTTTTACAAGGATTTTACTTCTGTATGTAAATGTATTTTTCTTTTTAATAATGAAATGAAAATAACATTTTATTTTTTGTTCTAACGAAACAATCAATGTATACTGATTGTTCTTTAGTAACCATTGACTTTGGTTCTTCTTGCTTAGGTTGTTCAGTTTTTCAGTGTTTCCTTGGGCAATTTTGGAGTAAAAGAGTCTAGACAACATGGATATATGATAGATCAAATTATATTTTTTCTCTCTTTTTCCTCATCTTTTTGGATATACAAATCTTTTAATAGCTAGATCTTGACATTTTCATGGGTGCAATTTCAGGATTTCGAATGGGCTTTACTGCCAGTGTGTAGGTTCAGTCACTGGTTCTCAGTTGCTTTCAACATTCCAGAGTGCAAAGTCTTTGTAATTGATTAACTTAAAAGCCACATGTAGCTCTCCTGCTGTCTCAATTCAAGGTAAACAAGGTAAATTTTCTTTTGCGTCAAAACCAGCTAAATCCTCTGATGCTTTTTTTTTGCAAAAACCTCTAAATTTGGGACAAGACACTGTAATTAGCTGAAAAATCACTAAAAATGCAATTAGAAATAATTTTACCAATCATAAAATACATACACAAACCACCTAAAATTAAAAATAGATAAATCTGTCAAGTAAGTGGTGGTTCATTCTGCTGTGATAAACCAGGGAAACAGCAGAAGGAAAATGAATTAATGAAATCTGTGCATTAAGTGCATTAATCAATAACTTTAAAATTGACATTAATTAAAACTTAACAATCCGTTGTCATTTGTGATTTTTATTTTAGATTTAATGTAAGTAGAACAATTTAAACATTGTAAACTAAGCTTGTTAGATTCAAATAATGTAGTGTCAAACATTATGAAACATCAATATCTGTGCATTGTCCATTAATATATAAGGCTTATCAGACCTATAGGTAATATGAAGTAATATAAATAAGGTATAGTAGTATACATTATATTTATCAAATAAAACACAAGGTAGGCCTACTGGGCAAAAAGGGGACGTCTCTCAGACAATTTTCATTCATTCATTCTCACCATAGCCAAGGTCTTGGCCTCTTGTTTATCCTTATTAGGCATGGGTTGGTATAAGATTCTGACGGTATGATAACCTTGCATAAAAATATCATGGTTACAAGGCATCACGGTATTGTGATCACTGCTCTAAAAAATATTCGTTAATTCTTTTTTACAACCCGCAAAGTACTGCTTAAGTACAGTGAAATAACGGTTTACTTGTCTCTACGAATAGTATAAGTATAATGAACGTATGTGTAGGTATACAGGAACAAACTGTAATGCTTGGGTAATAAGGGGGTAACAACCAGATATGTATTTTAAATCTGCATTTCAATATAAAAATATATTTCCATACATTGTGACATACACCTTTTGGTGCTTTCTTTGGTTACTCTACTATGTACATTTACATTTAGTCATTTAGCAGACGCTTTTATCCAAAGTGACTTACAAATGAGGACAAGGAAGCAATTTACACAACTATAAGAGCAGCAGTGAACAAGCGCTATAGACAAGTTTCAGGCGTGTAAAAGTCTAAGAAGCAAAACATTAGTAGAAATTTTTTTTTTTTTTTTTTTTTTTTAAGAGAGAGAGAGAGAGAGAGAGAGAAAGAGGGCTCAGTTAGTGGTATAGCCAGAGAGGCAATTGCAGATTAGGAGGAAAAGTGGAGACTAAACAGTTGCGTTTTTAGTCGTTTCTTGAAGACAGCAAGTGACTCGGCTGTTCTGATGTAGTTAGGGAGTTCATTCCACCAACTGGGCAGATTGAATGTGAGAGTTCGGGAAAGTGATTTCTTCCCTCTTTGGGATGGAACAACGAGGCGACGTTCATTCACAGAACGCAAGTTTCTGGAGGGCACATATATCTGCAGAAGTGAGAGCAGATACGAAGGAGCACAGCTAGAGGTCACTTTGTAAGCAAACATCAGAGCTTTGAATTTGATGCGGGCAGCAACTTGAAGCCAGTGCAAACGGGTGAGTAGCGGAGTGACATGTGCTCTTTTGGGTTCATCAAAGACCACTCGTGCTGCTGCGTTCTGAAGCAGCTGAAGAGGTTTGATAGAACTAGCTGGTAGCCCGGCTAGCAGAGAGTTGCAATAGTCCAGTTTGGAGAGGACAAGAGCTTGAACAATGAGTTGAGCTGTATGTTCAGATAGGAAGGGTCGGACCTTTCTGATGTTGTAGAGTGCGAATCTGCAAGATCGGGCAGTTCTAGAAATGTGGTCAGAGAAGTTCAGTTGGTCATCAATCGTAACTCCAAGGCTTTTTACCATTTTGGATGCAGTGATGGTTGCTCCATCCATCTGGATTGAAAAGTTATGGTGAAGAGTCGGGTTGGCAGAAACTTCAAGCATTTCCGTTTTCATGAGGTTAAGCTGGAGATGATGATCTTTCATCCAGAGTGAAATGTCTGACAGGCAGGCTGAAATGCGAGCTGGAACCGAGGGATCATCAGGGTGGAAAGAGAGGTATAGCTGGGTGTCATCAGCATAGCAGTGGTAGGAAAAAACATGTTTCTGGATGACTGTTCCTAAAGATGCCGTGTAGATAGAGACTATGTACTATGTAACCATAGCTTTCTGCCACAAGTAGATGTCATCAGGTGGTTCCCAACCTTCCCTGAGTGTTTTGACCCTTACCACAACACTCTCCAGCTGGTGGGCCTCTTCACAACCCTCCTCCCATGGCACAGTCAGCTCTATTAAAATGATTTTACGGTCTTTATCTGACCACAAGACAATATCTGGATGAAGAGCTGTGTGAACCACTTCTGGGAACTGCAGTTTTCTTCCAACATCAACTCTCAATTCCCAAGTGCCTGTGGGTTGCAGCAAGCTTGACTTAGCTACTGCCCTAGTTGCGACAGGCTTTGCCCCCTCCTTGATAAATCTGATGGTTTCCTTATCTGTACTGCCATGCTTCTTCTTGCGCCTCTCCTGCTCAATTGAATCAGCAAGAGTCAAGAGCACCTTGTCGTGACGCCACCTATATCGACCCTGGGTTAAAGATGTTTTACACCCTGACAATATGTGTGCCAATGTTCCCTTTTTGCCACATAGCTTGCAGTATGGGTCGTCTCTCAACCCCCACATGTGCAACTGAGATGGTGACGGAAGGGTGTCATACACAGAGCGCAGCAAGAAGGAGATGTGGTATGGCTCCAGTCTTCATAACTCTGCCCATGTAATCTTCCGCTTGGGCAGATCCCAATTTGTCCATGCTCCCTGAGATGCTTGTTCCACCGCTTTAGACATACGTCTTTGTTCCTCTTGAGCTCTAATTTCTGCCTGCACCATACCTCGTCTGATTGCCAGACTCGCAATTCCAAACTGCTGGAAATGTATGGACCCCAAGCCTTGACGTCCCGTGCTGGTATTACCAACAATGTCACGCAACTTCAAAGAGCTTTCTGCCTGTACGATGGCTGTGTTGGCTGCCCACTTTCACCCTGATCTTGTTGTCATGACAGTTTGATTTATCAGGTGATCTTTGGAATTTCTCAGGCTTAGTGTGACTCTACATTTCGCTACCTTAAACTCCTCCACGACAGATGAAAGAGGTAGCTGCAACTGCCCTGATCGAATGTAGAGGCCAACTGAAGAGAAGCTTGGAGGAATCCCTAACCACCTCCGGAGGTGCTTGTTAATATTCCTCTCAATGCCTTCCACTGCAGTTAGAGGGAACTCATAGACTGTGAGTAGCCAAATTAGCCTGGGGAGAAGGCCATACTGGTACAGCCAAGATTTGAACTTTCCAGGGAGTCTGGATCCATCGATCTTCTTCAACCAATCCTCTGTTTGCGTCACCACCTTTACCACATTGGCAGTATCTTTCAGTGATGCTTTAAACCACTTGCCCAAACACTTTTTAGGGCTCTCTTTAATGGATGGAATTACCTGTTCTTGATTACATCACTTACCTTATGAATGTTTACTCGTCGATCTCACCACGGCCAGCAATGTCTCAACTAGACTGCAGCTCTGCACAAGACGTTTGGCCATAGGAGAAATTGTCGTGCCCAACTGAGCCTGGTTTCTCTCTAGATTTTTTTATAATTTTTACAATGAAAAAGGAGCCTCAGGATGAGTCTCTCCAGGTGGAAATAGAGAATAAATAGAATAATTAGCGTAGCTGATGTTCATAGTGTATATATAAACAAGATGCAAAAACCTGCGTGGAGCACATTCATGCATCATACCGTTATGTGATGCACTGTGTGCATGCTTTACTAAAAAGATCATCTTTATTCTAGTTTTGATCTGCGAGAGTGTGTCCGAGATCGAGTTGTGAGATCTGCTTTGTAAAGGATTTAGACCCAATAAGTAATAATTCTGTTTTGCCTAAGTTTAAGAGAAGGAAATTGTTGGTTATCCAGTCTTTAGCATCTTTAATACACTCAGTTAGCTTAGACAGCTTAGTTAATGTTTCATCAGGTTTAGTTGAAATATATAATTGAGTATCATCTGCATAACAGTGAAAGCTGATCCCATGTCTTCTAATAATGTCTCCCAGGGGTAGCATGTATAATGTAAACAACAAAGGGCCTAAAACTGATCCTTGAGGCACCCCATACTTTACTGGCCTAACTTGTGAAAGCTGTCCATTAATATGCACAAACTGGTAACGGTCAGTTAAGTATGACTTAAACCATTCTAGAGCCTGTCCCTGGACACCTTTAGAATTTAAGCAATCTATGAAGATATTGTGGTCGATGGTGTCAAATGCAGCACTAAGATCGAGTAAAACTAATAGCGAGATGCACCCTTGGTCAGCAGCTAAGAATAAATCGTTGGTTATTTTCACTAATCCGTTTCTGTACTGTGATGAGGCCTGAAACCTGATTGAAACACTTCAAAAACATTGTTCATCTGCAGAAAGAAGCATAATTGGGCAGAAACAACTTTTTTGTAATATTTTAGACATAAATGGAAGATTTTGAAATAGGCCTATAATTAGTTGCTGGGGTCCAGTTGTGGTTTCTTAATAATAGGTTTAATAACAGCTAACTTGTAAGGATTTGGAACATGGCCTAAAGATAAAGAAGAGTTGATAACATTAAGAAGAGGTTCTCCTAGAACAGGTTGCAATTCTTTCAGTAATTTTGTTGGAATTGGGTCTAACGTACACGTAGCTGGTTTAGAACTATTTATAATTTTATCTAGCTCTTCCTGTTCTATGATTTTAAAGCACTGTAAGTTATTTTGATTCAGTGGAATGTTTCCTGGATCTGAAGTATAAGGCAGTGCAGAAAGTTTAACATCTTTTATTTTCTGTCTAAAGCCTTCTATTTTATCACTGAAAAAATTCATAAAGTCAACACTACTAATATGCGGTGTGACATTGTGTTACAAAGATGACAGATTATTTGTAAATTTAGCAATGGTGTTAAATAAAAATCTAGGATTCTGATTATTTTCTATCAGTTTTCGGAGGTGCTCAGCTCTGGCAGATTTTAGAGCCCTCCTATGGCTGGACATACTGTCTTTTTATGCAATTCTAAAGACCTCTAAATGAGTTTTTTCCATTTACATTCTAGGGCACAGGTTGCTGTTTCGAAAGCTTGAGTATGACTATTTTACCATGGTGTCATTTTATTCTCTCTTGCCTTTTTTAATTTGATGGGTGCCACGGTATTTAGTGTGCTAGTAAAAATAGCATCCATACTGCTGGTTACTACATCAAGGTCATTTGCATTTGCGGGTGCTTTTTCGAAAAAGAGAAAGATCAGGTAAGTTATTTGTGAATTCATCTTTAGTGGACGGGATGATAGTTCTACTAGGGCGATATATCGTTGAGGATCTGCTAATTTCAGGTAAACAGCTTATATAGTAAGAGGTAGTGGTCTGTTATATCGTCACTTTGTGGTATAATGTCTACATCAACGACCTAAATTTCATAAGACAAAACTAGATCAAATGTATGCTTTAAGCGATGGGTTGGACCAACAACGTTTTGCTTTATCCCAAGTGAATGTAGTAAATCTATAAACGCGAGCCCTAGTGTATCATTAGCGTCATCTATGTGGATGTTAAAGTCTCCGACAATTAGTATTTTATCAGTTTTAACTACTAAGTCAGAAATAAAAGCAGAAAACTCTTTTAGAAAATGTACATAGGGTCCTGGGGGTCTATATATGGTGATTAAAGCGAGCGATAAAAGGTTTTTTCATAATATCCAGAAGCATAACATTAAGTGCCATTACTTCAAAAAAGTTAAACATAAGTTTTCTCACAGAAGTTAACCCCCGCTTTTGGGCAGCTCTCTTCCGACCTCTTTATGCAGCCCAAAGGACCGAGCCATCCTGGGAGACGCCTGCAAATACCCAGAGTTGGACCATGGGCCATATGGCCATTCAACGCCGGTGCAGACCTGGACAGTCTCGTCCAGCCTGGCACCTCTTTGTGCTGAAAAAGGAATCATTTGTCCCGATGGGCTATCAACCAAGGCTGAGCCTGGACCCGGGCGTCCCACGCGACACTTTTAACACAGGAGACAGGGATCATTTGTCCCAATTGGGACTTAGCCAAGGCTGAACCTGAACCCGGCCGTCCCACGCGACACTTTTACCACAGGAGATTTTTTACCACACAGATAGAGGAATAATAAAGACACTGAACACAGTATGACATTTATTGTTAAATTGTATAATATTTATTCAGGAAGATTCAGAGTCTTCTGTTGCTTCAAGGGGGCGTTTCCCCTTTGAAGGCTGCCATGGCAGCGTCCTCCTGTTAGTTCCCTCCTGGAAAAGAGATACAGAAAGGCCAGTTAGCTAACACCACACGTCCCTCTGTTGAGGTCCATGCCAAAAAGGAACTGGTTTACCAGGGGTGACCCGGGACTCTCTGTCCTCTTGCGCCCCTTCCTTGAGTGGTGTTCTCTGGCCGCTGGCTCCTCCTCCTCCACCAAGGCCCTCTCGAAGAGTCTGCGGCGCTCACGTGCTTGGAGAGGGCCAAGGTGAAGTGCGTAAAACTTATCTGAGGTTGAAGTGTCATGGCACATGAATTGCGCCACCTTCCTGCGATCCTCGGAAGAATGTGAATTCTTTGCCTGCATCAGAGACAGACAGACAGAGACATTTTGGGGTCAAAGCCGCTGGCAGTCATGGGGGTCACTGCATAGATACTCACGTGCGTCGCGATGGCAGTTTGGACGTCAGTGAAGGTGGGCTTGCCGGGAAGCCCCATGCTGGTCCACGCAGATTGAAAATATTTGTTCAGGGTTCGACAGGGACTGGGTCTGGAAGTAAAAAAAGGGGAGGCTAGCCCGCAGCTGCAAGAACCTCCGGAACCAGCTGTATTCTTCCTTGTTGAGAGACAACTGGGTCGACCGAAGGCTCTGTTTGTCTTACGCGTGGTGATCTGGACAAGCAGAGAGAAGATGAGTGAGTGCCTACCACTGGTGGCCCCCACCCACAAAGTTACACTCACGTTAATGTCATAGGCAGACTCGTTCAGGCTTCTGGAGACCTCCTCGACCTCCTGGATGGTCAGGTTCTGGAAGACCCCACAGCGATGGCCTGTGATGGAGGTCAGGTAGCCGGTCAGAAAACCATAGAAGCGCCACTGCTGTCTGGTGTCTGGGCTGGACTCGAGGCCATCTGATGGAAGGCAGTAAGGGATTAGACTTTTCCAACAAACCTTGTTACACCACAAATGGTTTAACTTAGCGATAGCCGCTGGTGCCCCAAGGCAAAAAGATAATCTCTGCTCCGGGGCGCCAGCAGCTCTCGGTCAAACGAGCCACATCAGCATACCCCCCTTAACCCCCGTCCTCTGTTCGGGGGTTAAGGGGGGTACGCTGACGAGGCTCGTTTGACCGAGAGCTGCTGGTGCCCCGGAGCAGAAGAAGGAAGAACGGAAAGATCAGCGTTTCCAAAAGTGGTGGTGGAAACGCCGACCGGCGGACCGAACACTCACCTAAAAGGGCAGGGATTTTTCTTCCAGCGGTCTGGTGACAGCGTAGCAGGGTGGCTTTGGAGATCAGTCAGCCTTCTTTCGCCTGCCTGGTCCTTACCTCGAGTACCATGACGCGGCAGCGTATGCTGCGAATGAGAGCTCGAACCTCCCTGTGAACCAGCACCAGGGTGGTGCTGGAGAGGAGGCAGGAGGCCGGCGGGGTTTCAGAGATAATCTAGGAACTGCGCAACGTTCTTCAGGTAGTGCTGCCTCGTGGGTTTGGCCATGCCCGTTTGGCCCAGCAGAGAAAACCAAGCTCGGATGCGTGCCGGCTGGTTAAGGAAGGACAAGGTTTCTGGGAGTGTGTGGCCTTTCGCCATGTAGCCTAGAAAGGCCTTGACCCTCGCCAGTTTGGAGGCGACGTTGTTCCGCAGACGGCCGGTGGGCTCGCTTCCCAATTGGAAACCCTCGAACGCTTCCAAAAGCAGGTCTGCAGAACGGGGACGAAAGTCAAAAATCAGCCTTAATGACATACCCCCAGCAGCCCAACAGAAAAGTGCCATAACCATACTCAACTCAGGGCACGGGCGTGGACCGGTTCGGGGGATGGTGCTGGCGGTGCAGGAGACGACCTTGCCCGCCTGCTCTTCCTCCCCTCTTCCCCCCTCCTCAACTCTCGATAGCGGCGGGTGAATTCCAGCTGGGTGGACCTCACCTTGTCCACCTGCTTGCAGAGGTCTGAGAGCTGGGCCTGTATGCGCTCCGTAGCGAGCCTGCAGTGGGGGTAGGCGCACGGACGCGCGGCTTCCGGGCCATCTGGTTCCCGTTCCTCTTCTGAGGACGACGCTAGTCGACATACCATGGGTACCGTCGGTTGAGTGGACTGCAACCACCGCAACTCTCGAGTCACTTTCCGACGCTTCGCTCGCCCCATGGCCTCTTTCCTGGCCAAGACGAAGAGCTCGGCGTGCTGCTTCAGGTGTCTGTCTTGGCAGGCTGGCGTAGTTCGACAGCCGGTCACAGGGCACACCTTCTTAGCGCCAGCAAAAGCTTCTTCTTGTCCGCGTTTGACACCTTGTGGACCACGGACAGGTACGGCGAGAGCCGGCGGTAGACGTTGAAGCAGAGTGCACATTCGGCCATGACCGTTTAAAACCAAGGCTGGAGGGAAAGAGACCCACACGCCGCGTAGAGCAGTTTAAAAGATGGCGGACGAGGCATCCACTCCCGCGTCATTGACGCTGGTGACCCCTCCCTCTTTAAGGGGATAACTGATACCTTCGAGATCACTTTGGTCCAACGCACGTATATTTAGAAGCAATTGTTACGACTTTTGGTGGATTTTTCTCCAAGGAACAATGCACCGTTTTAGCTTTACTGTGCCAGCAGCGGGGACTTTTTTGCGCTGCTCTTTATTTCCCTTTTCCCACACAAAGGGATGGCATGAACCCCGTCAAACATGCATCATTTTGGGCAGCTTGAACTGTGTCAGCTGCGGGGGCTTTTTGCAAAGCATTTTATTTCCCTTTTCACACACAAATTGATGGCATGAGTCCCGTCGAACATGCACCGTTTTGGGCAGCTTGAACTGCGCCAGCCGCGGGTGCTTTTTGCATGGCTTTTCCCATTTTCAAAGCAGTTCCGTAGAACCCCATTGAACACGCACTTTTTCGGGGCTCACCGCATCATAAACTGCAACCATCAAAAGGGGGGAGCCAGACCGTAACTCCGGACACCATTGACCCCGGCACAGGGGGTCAGGCGGGCAGGCTGGCTGGCAGAGCGGCGGACATGCTCTAGGTCAAAACCAGACGGGCCATTTGAGTTTTTTCTCCCACAGATAGAAGCGGGAAAGGAGGGGGGTTTGTGTGCTGAGGGACACCCCCCCACGCCTCCCTCAAAGCACGCCCGAGGCAGGGAGGAACCAACCACACCCATAGAGGCCGACCCACCAATGTTGGGGGGGGGTGCCGGGCGGGGGCCTAACCCATGGGGCGTCAAACAAACTCCTATCGGTCAGGGGATTGGTCCAGGCGCGAAACCGTCATAGCCTGTCTACATTTTTTTGTCTTCCCCGAGAACCTGATGGCAGGTCAGAGACAATCCGGATCGGAAACGCCCCTCCAGGGCCGGGACGTCCCAGAAAGGCGGTCTCCCGTTGGGCATGGCTTGGCGGGCTGGGGCCTGGGTCTAATCATCTCCACCGGTAAGAATCGTCCCATCGCCACCGGCCATTCCGGAGACCACCCATCTTCTTGTTGGCCCTTACAAAGACCGATCATCACCCAAATGGACTGGTCTCAAAAGCTTGCTGGAAAGACCGACCATAACCTCAAATGCTGATGCTTCCCCGGGGGGCCACGATTGGCACCCCCTCTCCCCGGGGACCCATGCCCTTCCCCGGGGGGCAAGCGCCCACGTTAGAGGGGCTGGAGGACCTGACCTCCAGAGCCACGACTGCCACCCCCTCTCCCCGGGGACCCACGCCCTTCCCCAGGGCAAGCGCCGGCCCCAAAGGGTCTTCTAGATTGACACCTGTTCTCCAGCAGTGCCCGGGCACCCCACACTTAAGCATTGACTTAGTCAATAGCACTCGCTAGGCAGACGTGCCGTTGGTGACCCCCCTGGCTGTGGGGCACCACCCTCTCCACCACCTTGTCGTACTGTAGTTCAAAGATAGCTCGGGTGCACCAGCCTTTTCCAGTTCCCCCACCCGGGGCAGTGCGTAATTTGTGAGGTGGCTGGAGTGCACCAGCGGCACGTAGTTCTAGCGGCAGTCAATATGGGGGTTTTGTGTTTGCCTTCCTCCAGTGCCGGAGGTTTGAACGCGTTTTCTGTGGCAAGGACGCGCGAGCGGAGGCAAACGGCTTGGCCACTGACCCCCTGGTTCTTTCCCATGACCCAAGACGCACAGCCAGAGGCATGCGGGAAACGGACGCACCAGTTCGGGCAGACGGCTTGGCCACTGACCCCCTGGTTCGTTCAACCGCAAAGCCGTCAAAACCTAAGCACTTTTTCTCGCCTTCTAATCAACTCCACCGGTGAGCGTCGCCATCACCGCCACCGGCCGTCTGGACCTTACAATGACCCACCATCCCCCAAATGGACTTTGGTTTCAAAAGCTGGCTGGAAAGACCTACTATCACCCAAATGAGGGTTTGTTGTTCCAATCAATTTTTTTACTTCCTCTGATCAACACTAAGAATATCACTAAAGATTGATGCAACTCCACCACCACAACCAGATTGACGAGCTTCATGCTTTTGTAAGAATCCTGGAGGAGTTGCTTCATTTAAACTAATATAGTCATTTTGTTTCAGCCAGGTTTCAGTGAGACAGAGAGCATTAAGATTGTTATCTGTTATTATTTCATTTATGATAAGTGCTTTAGGTGCTAGTGACCTGATGTTTAGGAGATGTTTAGGAGCTTTAAGGAAAACTTTTTTTCACTTTTTAGCAGTTCTTCTGGTTTGATTCTTAATAGATTTTTTCTAGAGCACACAGTAAATTTATTTCTTGATCTAATAATACGAGGAACAGACACAGTCTCTATGGGGTTAGCCACATATGCATTACTGAATTTTTACAAAATTTACTAAATTGAACATTACTAAAATGTGAATTTTGTGAATTTTCACTTACTAGTCAGACAGAACGAAGTGTCCTGAAGATGTTGTCTGACAGGAATTCAGCTCCAGCTTAACTGGGGTGCAGTCCGTCAGCACGGAAAAGCCTAGGATGCTCCCAGAAAAGATTCCAGTTATTGGCAAAGAGAGCAACTTCTGTTCTTTACACCATGTTAATAGCCATTCATTCAGAGCAAAAAGTCTACTAAACCTTTCATTTCCTCTGCGGCAAGTAGGAAGCTGTCCAGAAACGATGATCTGCGTGGCGGGCGAGGTGCGTCGAACCATCTCGATCAGGCTCCTGAAGTCCATCTTTAGGATCTCCGGCTGCCGATGCTCCAATGCTCTCGCCAGTGCGTACCTTGTTACCTTTAGTGGAAGCAGCACAGACGAGGCAAACGATGGAATCACCGATGATTGCCACATCGCGACCCGTCTTGTGGAGAGGGGCAAAGCAGTTTTCCGTGGGGATCTTGAACACATTTCCAAACATTTCTTTTCATTAGTTGTAATTAACGTATACTGAGAGATTACTGTCTGACAACAGCAGTGCTCCACACACACACCGAGAGATCTGATCTGATATTTATCCAGTCTGTCTGGAATGACATAAAGAAACTGAGACAAACTAAATCCAGAGGAACTTTGGCAACATCTCTAAGAAAAAAAAAAACTATGTAAATGACAATAAACATTGGTAAATATTCGCTGCTGGCCGTTTAGATTCGGGCATGAACTAACGTTAACGTTATGCTGAAACTAATGGAAAATAAAATAAATATAATCTGGTTAATGCACAATTTCTAATCGTGACAGTGGCCTTTATTTACTAACAACGAGTTACTTACATATGCTACATGATGACGAGACGAAGCAATTCCAAATGTCCCAAAAGTCTGAGCAATCTGAAATCCTTGAGTTTTTTAATATTTGATTTTTTATAAATAACATTTTTTTTTTGTATTATGTATTACCTAATGTTTGCATATAATTACATATGTGAGGTGTTTTAAACAGTGTCTATGAGCAGGACAGTAAATTAGATGTTATTCTCTCTTCATGCTGCCGTTATCAGTTTCACACAATTTTTTTCTTCTTTTTCTAAATGTCGAGATAACACCATCGTGAAGTTTTTGTTTTATTTGAGCAAAGAAGATTAAAATAGCTCGTCCTGATTTTGCCAAGTGCTAGTTGTCCTGAGACCAACATAATTTATGATGACCCAGGGACAACTCTATCAGCCAATCAAACTTTATCACGTCATCATTATGTGCCCCCTGCAGAGTCCGCCAAAAACGCAAATTTAAAAAAGAAGAAAACACACACACGCACAGGCACCTGCCATTTTCACCAGCGAAGAGGACAAGTGAAAAGGTAAGATCACCTGTTTTCTTTTATAAGTTTACAGAAGCAGTAATGATCGTAAAATCAATATTTCTTTATAGATTTGCCATTTTTTTCCAGCGAAGCGAACGAGCAACATTTAACTTGAGTTTGCATTAAGTTCGCCTAATAAGCCATCCCTAGTTACCTAATGTTAGATTGGCGTACTGCTCTACCTTTACTGCGATTTACTTTCTGGCTTCAATTAAAACAAGCTAACAATATTGTTTTGAATATTTTAATCTAGCTATTAAATGTAAATAAATTGGGCCTCTTGCTAATTTAGCGACCATATTTTTTCCTAGTAATTCTGTTTTTAGAATGTATTATGTCAATTTCATTTAAAGACAAACGCCAGAAATGTGGACTAAAACAGCACTAGTTTAAACACAAGACAGTAGGTTATTTGAGTCGTTAACACTGTGAATCGCTGTAAAATTCAACTAGCGATTTAATCTGATCATTTATTCTGTTAAATATGTTAATCTCAGGTCATTATCGCTGATTTATTAATATCATTAATAGGTTAACCTCAGGTCATCATCGCGGATATATTAATATCATTAATATGTTAACCTCAGGTCATCATCGCTGATTTATTATTATCATTAATACGTTAACCTCAGGTCATCATCGCTGATTTATTAATATCATTAAAACGCTAACCTCAGGTCATCATCGCTGATTTATTAATATCATTAATATGTTAACCTCAGGTCATCATCGCTGATTTATTAATATCATTAATACGTTAACCTCAGGTCATCATCGCTGATTTATTAATATCATTAATACGTTAACCTCAGGTCATCATCGCTGATTTATTAATATCATTAAAACGCTAACCTCAGGTCATCATCGCTGATTTATTAATATCATTAATATGTTAACCTCAGGTCATCATCGCTGATTTATTAATATCATTAATACGTTAACCTCAGGTCATCATCGCTGATTTATTAATATCATTAATACGCTAACCTCAGGTCATCATCGCTGATTTATTAATATCATTAATATGTTAACCTCAGGTCATCATCGCTGATTTATTAATATCATTAATACATTAACCTCAGGTCATCATCGCTGATTTATTCATATCATTAATACGTTAACTTCAGATCATCATCACTGATTTGGACGTCACTGTCGCTGTTCGGTTGCCTCGCTGCGTGTGTTTGGAGTTTAGATTCGCAATTTACATTTAATCATAAAATACTTCCTCATTCGCTAAGTATTTGTCTCTCCTACTTAGAGTGAACAAACCCTTAATACACTTATACAAACAAATCTGCTTTAAAACGTTCTGTCCCTCGAGCATCCACCTGTTGTTTGTAGCTTTAGCCTGCTAGCACCGCTTGTCAGCAAAAGCTACCGTCCTCTTCCATTCACTCATTTTCTCACTTACTGGCCTTGCTCTTCACCCTGTACAATGACGCTTGTGTGTCTGTGCTTGAGTGCAGGAGAAGCATCGATGGAGGCACTGGAGCTGGAAGCAGTTGAGTCCCAGATTCGCTCCCTCGAGGTGAAGCGGACGCGGCTGCGGGAACAATGAGCCCTGCTCGTTGTGCCTTATGCTACGGCTGCCTCATCTGAGGTAAGTGAACGATACAACCACAACACTCCCTCTACCTCAACCCAGTCTGTTTCTCTATCCAGGCCCAGCACACCGAGGACGTGGCTCGCCCAGGCGTCGTTCACGCCGACACCCGGCTGCCACGGCCCCTGGGTGCAGCCGCGTAAGGTGCTTGCCAGGTCCCGGGGCAGAACATCTCGTATTCCCGTGTTCGAGATGTCCACTGAGAACCGATTCGCCCCTCTCCGTGAGACGGGTCGCAATATGGCCATCATCAGAGACTCAATAGTTCGCCACGTCCACACTGCCTCCTCCAAAGGTAACACAATGTATGCACTTTATATTTCTACACAGATACCTACTATCCTGAGCACTGCCGAGAGCCCCGGTGCTGTCGTCCTCCACTTGGGGTTGAACGACACTGGGCTCCGGCAGATGGAGATCCTGAAGGACGTCAGGAGCCTGATTGAGACGGTTCGACGCACCTCGCCCGCTACGCAGATCATCGTTTCTGGACTGCTTCCTACCTACGGCTGAGGAAATGAAAGGTTCAGTAGACTGGAACAGAAATTGCTTTTTGCCAATAACTAGAATCTTTTCTGGGAGCGTCCTAGGCTTTTCCATGCTGACGGCCTGCACCCCAGTCGAGCTGGAGCTGAACTCCTGTCAGACAACATCTCCAGAATACTTCATTCTATCTGACTAGTAAGTAAAAATTCACATTATAGCCACATAGACTCTTGTTCGACCCACTTAAATATCAGTAATGCATTTCTGGCTAACCCCATAGAGACTGTGTCTGTTCCTCGTATTATTAGATCAACAAAAAATGTACTGTGTGCTCCAGAAATAATCTATTAAAAATCAAACCAGAAAAAACGGTAAAAAGTGAAAATACAATTTTCGTAAAGCTCGGTCTCCTAAACATCAGGGCACTAGCACATAAAGCACTTATCATAAATAAAATAATAACAGATAACAATCTTAATGCTCTCTGTCTCACTGAAACCTGGCTGAAACAAAATGACTATATTAGTTTAAATGAAGCAACTCCTCCAGGATTCTTATATAAACACGAGGCTCGTCAAACTGGTCGTGGTGGTGGAGTTGCATCAATCTTTAGTAATGTTCTTAATGTTAATCAGAGAAAGGGACTTATGTTTAACTCCTTTGAAGTATTAGCGCTTAATGTTATGCTTCCAGATATTATGCAAAAACCTATGTTATCTCTCGCTGTAATCACCATATATAGACCCCCAGGACCCTATGTAAATTTTCTAAGAGAGTTTTCTGATTTTATTTCTGACTTATTAGTCAAAACTGATAAAATACTAATTGTAGGAGACTTTAACATCCATATAGATGACGCTTACGATACATTAGGGCTCCCGTTTATGGATTTACTACATTCACTTGGAATAAAGCAAAACGTTGTTGGTCCAACCCATCGTAAAGCATACACTAGATCTAATTCTGTCTTATGGAATTGAGGTCATTGATGTAGACATTATATCACAAACGGTGTGACGGTAACAGATTTTTTGTTACTGTGGTGATGAAGCAAGAAATCAACCATCATATAGGTTAATTTTCCCAGCCGACAATCGTCACTCCATAACCATTTGCCGGTCAGATTAATATTGAATTATTTCATTAAAAAACATTTACATGTCTATTTTGTGTCTGACGCATTAAAAGTTGCATTTTAAACTACTGATTTAGTTTAACATGGGAACAACAGCATACAGAACATATTAACAACAGAACATCTTCATGCATCTGTTTGACAGCACATAAAAATAATATCTAAAACTAAATAAAAAGTATAAAATAAAATAGGCCTGCACTAAATATTTTTTTTTACTTAAATGACAAATTTAAATTACAAAACAAAAACACAGTCTATGCCAGTTCTTAAAAAGGATTAAGTCACGTTTTTTTTCCAATGTTTTTTTTCTTCTGTCAAATAAAAATAGCAGGCTACCTCAAATCGATCATGCCACAGAAAATATGCATTTAATTAATGCTCCGCTGAAATTCTTATATTACAAACTTCAACAACGTTTTTAATAAGGCATTATTTTAAAGATTATGTCTTGAGCATTTGAGAGCTTACGGCTTTCAGTTTCTGTCTCACTCCCGGTTCACGCACGTGCTGCACGTGATGAGAGACAAGGCATATGTAGATTTTTTTTTTTAAGTATAGCTATTATAGCATATAATAATTTAGTTTTTTACATATTGCATTAATTTGCTTATATGTTTTATATAGCCATAAAATGAAAGCCTTTTTGAGCAGAGTTATCATTATGCAAAGATCTAAAAAAAATCTTTTAGTGGATTTGTATATATATATATATATATATATATATATATATATATATATATATATATATATATATAGCATACACCCCCTGATTAAATCTGTATAATTCCGAATTGAATGCAGCTCAAGTAAAAATGCAAATATACCTTTTTATTCAGTCATTTTTATTATTATAACAACATATAAACAAATTATATTAACAACAATAACTAAATAAATTTAACTTCTATAAATTGTTGCAGCAGCAGAAAGAACAAGCTAGACAGCAAATTATAATTATTAAACAAACCTATTATTGAAGCTAGATTTATAATAACAACCTTAACTAAATTGCAACAAAAAGCCTTATTTCTTTCCTGGATTTTAGCTTGAAGTCGCAAAACCAAAATAAACATTATGGCATGAACTGTATTCGAAAGTTGTTCGGTTGTTGGTCAAAAACGAACCGCTAAAGTAAATCGGCAGTTCTGCTTTACTTTCCGGTCTTGTTTTGTGCAAGAAAAACCAACATGTTCACTTTGTTTGGTTTTAGCGACGATCTTGACGGAGTAACAATGTTGCCAGCCGCACTGAAAACGAGCTCTGAGGGAGTGCTTGTTGCGCATACAGTCATATATTTTCTTGCAACTTTGGACAGAAGAGGGAATCGGGCCTGATTATCAAGCCACCATGCCAGCGGATCAGAATGCAGATCAAGTGCTTCCTCTTGCAAATATCTGGAGACTTCATTATATGCACGGATTCTTTTGGGGACTGGGTTGGAAAACTGGGCTTTTCTCTTTCCAAGCAGGTCCGCAAGATTTTTTTTTTTGGTTTGCTTTTGTTTTGAGGAGGAGTTGATGGTGCGGATCCTCTTTCTCCCTCTTCAGCCACTGAGGTAGGCCTATAACTGGCACCCTCTCCATCCCCGCCATCACGCAGCTCATTGGACACTGCTAACATCTCCTCAAGGGTTGCATCTTTAACGTAATTTCCGAAGTTAATGTCCCTGTACCTTGGGTCAAGGAATGACGCCTTTGCCAGCAGTTGTTGAGTTGCAGGTGCACTGTATTTTTCCTCCAAGACTCTAACCATGTTCGCTTTTAGGTTGCACGTCAACTGCGTGTCTTCCTCGGTAGGGAGCAAAAGATACTTTGTTTAAAGCTGTAGGATAGGTTTAACAGAGGACGCTGTAACTGTCTTCTCAGAAGACAGTGCATCTGCAAAATCTGAGACCTTCTTCAGCGCTGCATTAATTGACTCGAGGACTTCAACGTCCTGCCACGTCGGAATCAAATGTTGGCTATGCCGCTTGTCCAACACCCTTCAAATGGCTGGGATGTGCTCGAAATCCCGCTCGACCATTTTTTGCTTCGTACCCCACCTGGTCGGGCAATCCTGTGAATAGCACATTAAAACAACTGTATTATTTTTTGGTGTAGGCTAAATATTCAGTAGCCTATTTGTGTTCTTATTTTTATTTGCTATCGAATTATTTTTATTTAGTGTTGTCTATTTTGCCATCTGGGTTTTTATGTCGTATAACAAGCTAACGTTAATTTCTCCAGCTGGGGGTATTTTGTTTCAAATTTCTGTTTTAAGATGTTTTTGAAACTGTCGTAACAAACAAAATTTCTCTAGCTCAGATAAGAACAATAAAAATTATTTATATATACACTGGCGATCAAAATTAGAGAACAATTTATAAATAATTGAACAATTCTGAAATAATGTCATCTTCACTGCTCAACAGTTGAAGGAGTTTTTGTCCCGTCTATACCATGCTACCAGAACACCTTTTCCACAAAAAAACTAAGGCATTTCAACAAAAAACATTATTTTGCAGAAAACACACTGATCAAAATTAGAGAACAACAATGACTGTAGCACGGAAAAAGATTACAGCTAATTTTTCTGAAGGTTACAACAGTCAGCAATTAGTAGGAAGTGTACAGGCCTCTGCTCTGAATGACTTCAGAACATCTGCGGCCACAGGACAGCACTAGTCTCTCACACTGCTCAGGTGTGATTTTGGTCCACTCTTCTTCCAGTCTCCTCCACAGTTCAGTGACTGTAGTGGGTTTCTTGGCCATAACTTTGTCGCCAAGGATTTTCCAGAGGTTTTCTATTGGGTTGAGATCAGGACTCTGGGAAGGCCATGTCATTATTTCAATGTTTTCAGTTTCAAGGAACTGCTTTACCCGTTTTGCTGTGTGACATGGAGCATTGTCCTGCATGAATACTGCGGGCTGATTGGGTGATGAACGCAGGGAAGGAACCATATGTTGTTGAAGAAGGTTCTGATAAACATTTGCATTCACTCTGCCATGTAGCTGTATAAGAGGCCCAACTCCTGCTGCAGAAAACATACCCCAAACCATGACACTTCCTCCTCCACTTTTCACTGACTTCTTTACACACTTTGGGTTCAGTCTTTCTCCAGTTTTTCGCTGAACATAATGTTTCCCATTGGACCCAAATAAATTAAACTTGCTTTCATCACTGAAGTGAACTTTGGACCAGTTCTCCTCTGTCCACACAACATGCTCCTCAGCAAAGCTTAGTCTAGCCTTTTGATTCTTCCTGCTAATGAGAGGTTTGGTCACTGCAGAGTGGGCTTTCAGTCCAAATGCTCTTAAACGTCGAGACACTGTATGACGAGATAGATCTTTACCCTGTTCAGCGCTGAACTGGTGAGCAATTCCAGCGGCAGTGTGGAAACGATTGGCTATTGAGATCCTCCGCAGTATCCTGTCCTCTCTTGTATTTGTCTTTCGTGGACGACCAGTCTTCTTTGGGGACTTGAATGAGTTTGTGATGATGTAAAGATTCAATATTCTTAAAATAACAGATTTGGAACGACCAGCTTGTCTTGCTATGGCTGATAGGGTCATCCCTTTGGCTTTCATCTGGACAACCTGCTGCCGGAGGCTTTCAGTCACTTTAGAACGGCCCACCATCTTGCAGAGTCAGTGAAACTGGAAGTTATGCTGCCAAATAAATAGGGGTTGACAGATAATCTGGGAAATTAGCACCAGGTGCCAGATTAACACCAATAACTGGGAGGTATCTGAAAGTGTTCTCTAGTTTTGATCAGTGTGTTTTCTGCAAAATAATGTTTTTTGTTGAAATGTCTTTGTTATTTTGTGGAAAAGGTGTTCTGGTAGCATGGTATAGACGGGACAAAAACTCCTTCAACTGTTGAGCAGTGAAGATGACGTTATTTCAGAATTGTTCAATTATTTATAAATTGTTCTCTAATTTTGATCGCCAGTGTATATATATATATATATATATATATATATATATATATATATATATATATATATATATATATATATATATATAGTTTAAGTCAAAAGTATTAGCTGACATTTGATTTTTTTCTCTTTTAAATATTTACAAAATGCTGTTTAACAGAGCCAGGAAATTTTCATAGAATTTCCGATAATATTTTTTTCTTCTGGAGAAAGTGTCATTTGTTTTATTTCAGCCAGAATAATAGCAATTAAAAAAAATTTTAAAAGCCATTTTAAGGTCAAAGTTATTAGCCCCTTTAAGCATTTTTTTTTCCCGATAGTCTACAGAACAAATCATCGTTATACAATGACTTGCCTAATTACCCTAGTTAAGCCTTTAAATTGCACTTTAAGCTGAATACCAGTGTCTTGAAAAATATCTGGTAAAATATTATTTACTCTCATCATGGCTAAGATAAAAGAAATCAGTTATTAGAAATTAGTTATTAAAACTATGTTTAAAATGTGTTGAAAAAAAATCATGCATAAACAATCACTTGGAAAATAGCATTATTTCTATCACTTCTATTATTTTCAATAAAATTAATATGAATTATGCTGCAGTTTATTGTTAACACAATTTCTGTAATATAAATCATTTAAAGTTTCAATGTTTTCAACTCACCAGAACTAAAGCATGTTGGGGCATGAGAGCCTCAACTTGTTCTTTTTGTAGTTTTCTCTTCTTTTGCCAGCTCTGCGAGAAAGTTGTCACCAATGTTCTGCACAGACCCATGGCTCGGGCAGTGCGTTCCTTTTCTGTCTTCATTGAATTAGTGACAGCTAAATGCAGATTATGGCCAAAGCTGTCCCACCCAAGTTTTCGCACTGCAGCCACAATATTTGCCCCGTTGTCTGTGGTAATGCAGAAGGTTTCTTTTCATCCAGGGACCACTCTTGAAAGCAGGACCTGAGGGCCTCTGCAAGGTTTTCACTCGTGTGGCTTTCTGGAGTGAACACAGTCTCCAGGCATTTTGATTTTAATTTCCAGTTCCTGTTGAGATAATGCACGGTCAGGCTCATTTATGGCATCATGTTTACGCTTGACCACATATCAGTCATCACTGGGAAATGATCAACAACTTTTAAGTCCTGTATTATGCTGTCCTTCACTGACAGGTACTTTTCTGGCATCGCTGTTTGAGAAAAGTACTTACTGTCACGATCACCAGCGATCATACTCCCAGATCGCTGGATATCACACACATACAAATCCTACGGACTACAAATCCGCCATTTTTGGACTACATATTCATACATGCACTCCGTTCACACAGACACACACTCTTCCCATTTCCTTTGATTAGACTCCCACAGCTGTTGCAGCTTCTGGACTGATTACACACACTATTTAAACATCACACACACTCCCTGCCTTTGCCGAGTCTTGTTTACTGTATAGTGACAATTCAACGCGTTTCCTTTGTCTTGTTTCACCGTGTGTTTACCCTAGCCTTGTTTACTGAATTATCCTTGTCTGCTGCCTGCCTTCCGACCTCTCGCCTGTGACTGTTTACGATTCTGGACTGCCTATATACATCTGTTTGCACCTGTGTTGACCATTGCTTCTCTGACATCGAATAAACCTGCACGTGGATCCTAACCTCAGTTGTCTCTGTCACTCCCCGTGTTACAGAAGACTCGGCCAAACATGGATCCAGCGGTGATTAAAATCATGTGCCTGCGTCAAGGAGCCCGGTCAATTGAAGAATATGTGCAAGACTTTATTAATCTGGCTCATTTAACTACGTTGAACGAGGTATGCTTAATGATTTTCTTCCATGGCGGATTATCTGAGCCACTTTATTCAGCCATGCCACTGTGCAAACCCCAATGGACAATAGAAAAGTATATCGAACTGGCACTACAAATGAGTGGGTCCCCCTTCACCGTGGGCGAGGTGGAGGAGACCCCTACATATTTTTTGGGAGGGGGCAATGTACAGCAGGACCAGAGGACAACAGGGCTTGCTGTACATCCCACTGACACATTAATGCTGGCATCACCATCTCTGCAGTCTACAGTACATCCTCCAGCTCACAAGATGGCCGCTTCCAGTCCGCCAGCACACAAGATGGCCGCTTCCAGTCCGCCAGCTCACAAGATGGCCGCTTCTAGTCCTGCAGCTCACAAGATGGCCGCCTCTAGTCCTCCAGCTCACAAGATGGCTGCTTCCAGTTCTCCGGCTCAAAAGATGGTTTCCTGTTCCGAGTCTGTTCCTGCCTTTGTTCCTGCCATAGTTCCTGAAAGACCATCGCCAGAGCCACTACTGCCAGAGCCACTACCTGAGCCACTGCCGCCAGAGCTGCCAGAACCACTGCCAGAGCCACCACTGCCGCCAGTACTGCCAGAGCTGCCAGATCCTCCAGAGCTGCCAGACCCTCCAGAGCTGCCAGACCCTCCAGAGCTGCCAGACCCTCCAGAGCTGCCAGATCCTCCAGAGCTGCCAGATCCTCAGTCATTTCCAGAGCTGCCAGATCCTCCAGAGCTGCCAGATCCTCAGTCACCACCAGACCTGCCAGAGCCGCTGCCAGAGCCTCTACTGCCGCAGCTTCCTGAATGGCCGCCGCCACCTGAGCTTCCTGAATGGCCGCCGCCTGAGCTTCCTGAATGGCCGCCGCCGCCTGAGTTTCCTGAATGGCCGCCGCCGCCTGAGCTTCCTGAATGGCCGCTGCCGCCTGAGCTTCCTGAATGGCCGCCGCCTGAGCTTCCTGAATGGCCGCCGCCTGAGCTCCCTGAATGGCCGCTACCTGAGCTCCCTGAATGGCCGCCGCCTGCGCTTCCTGAATGGCCACCGTCTGCGCTTCCTGAATGGCCGCCGCCTGCGCTTCCTGAATGGCCGCTGACGCCTGAGTTTCCTGAATGGCTGCCGCCGCCTGAGCTCCCTGAATGGCCACCGCCTGAGCTCCCTGAATGGCCGCTGACGCCTGAGTCTCCTGAATGGCTGCCACCGCCGCCTAAGCTTCCTGAATGGCCTCAGCTCCACGCTCCAGGCCCTCCTCAGCTCCATGCTTCAGGTACGCCTCCTCTACATGGTCCTGGCCCTCCATCCCTCCCCCTCTTCCGCCTCCGCTCCACCTCCCGCCTGATCAGTATTAGGAGTGTCTGGAAGCCACTCTTAGAGGGGGGGCTTTGTCACAATCACCAGCGATCATACTCCCAGATCGCTGGATATCACACACATGGACTACAAATCCGCCATTTTTGGACTACATATTCATACATGCACTCCGTTCACACAGACACACACCCTTCCCCATTTCCTTTGATTGGACTCCCACAGCTGTTGCAGCTTCTGGACTGATTACACACACTATTTAAACATCACACACACTCCCTGCCTTTGCCGAGTCTTGTTTACTGTATAGTGACAATTCAACGCGTTTCCTTTGTCTTGTTTCACCGTGTGTTTACCCTAGCCTTGTTTACTGAATTATCCTTGTCTGCTGCCTGCCTTCCGACCTCTCGCCTGTGACTGTTTACGATTCTGGACTGCCTATATACATCTGTTTGCACCTGTGTTGACCATTGCTTCTCTGACATCGAATAAACCTGCACGTGGATCCTAACCTCAGTTGTCTCTGTCACTCCCCGTGTTACACTTACGATCTGGAAGTACATATTGTTTATCAAAAGCCTGTAACAGTGCTTTAAATGCTGGCTTTTCAACCGTTCGGAACGGCACCATTTCTTCAGTCAAATAGCGAGTAACACAGTCAGTAAGTACTCGCCACTGTTTGCTGTCTTTCTGGTACTTCGCTCCTCTCGCAAAGGCCTCAGAGACTCCCAATTGTCGCTGCTGGCCTGAGGTTGAAGGCTTATCACCTGTGCTGCTCCTAAATTCAGCAAACGCCAGAGGATGGTTCAATCGAAGATGCGATCTTAGATTTGTGGTATTTCCTTTCGAGACGGAAATTTGTTTTAAACAAATATGGCAGATTACTTCGTCTAAATTCTTGGGCTGCCCCTTGTCATCTGGCTCAAACCCAAAATGCCCCTATATTGGCGACACAGTATTTGCCTTAGACACTAAAATTAGACTCGTGGCCATTTTTCGCATAATGTCGTTAACTGTAAATAATAGCCTTTACCACATTAGAGAAGTAGGCTATCACTTTAAACATTTGCATTTTTTTTGCATTTGTCTTTTAATTAAACCCGTGTTCGTGCATGTTTTATTGGACATATGTAGTTTTCAATATAACAAGTACTGAAACCTAACATTTAAATAATAATAATCAGAATCAGTTTTATTGCCAAATGTGCTTCACACACACAAGGAATTCGTTTTGGCTACAGAAGCTTCCAGTGTACATAAAAAGACAAGTGACCAACACAAAATAAATAAATATGAAAGAAGTAATAATAAAAAAGACGATAAACATTAAACAGAGATGCAGCTAGTCAAAAAATCTGGATGTTGAATTGTGTGTACAAATACGAATGGAGAAGGTATTGCATTGTATATTGATATAAGGTGCTGTGTACAAGTGCGTATGAAAGAGTATTGCACATATTTATTGCACAGTAGGGGAATATTTAACTGTTCATAAGGTAGATAGCCTGAGGAAAGAAACTTTTCCTGTGTCTGGCTGTTTTTGAGCTTGGTGCTCTGAAGCGCCGACCAGACGGTAACAGTTCGAACAGGTAGTGTGCTGGGTGTGAGGCGTCCAGAGTGATTATGCGAGCCCTTTTACTCACTCTGGAAGAGCACAGTTCTTGAAGTACAGGAAGGGTAGTGCCAGTGATTCGTTCAGCAGTCCGGACTATTTGCTGTAGTCTACGGAGGTCGGTTTTGCCAGCTGAGCCGAACCAGACGGTGATTGAAGTGCAGAATATGGATTGGATGACAGCTGAGTAGAACTGTACGAGCAGCTCCTGTGGCAGGTTGAACTTCCTCAGCTGACAAAGGAAGTACAGTCTCTGCTGGGCTTTCTTCACAATAGAGTCTATGTGAATGTCCCACTTCACATCCTGAGAGATAGTGGTGCTCATGAACCTGAACGACTCTACTGCAGCCACAGTGCTGTTCATGATGGTGAGTGGGGGGAGTGCAGGGGGGTTTCTCCTAAAGTCCACTATCATCTCCACTGTTTTGAGCGTGTTCAGCTCCAGGTTGTTGTATCTGCACCATAAAGCCAGCCGGTGCACCTCCTGTCTGTATGAAGACTCGTCACAGTTCCGGATGAGGCTGATAACAGTAGTGTCATCTGCAAACTTAGTTTGATGGAGGGGTCTTTTGCGGTGCAGTCGTTGGTGTACAGGGAGAAGAGCAATGGAGAAAGAACACATCCCTGGGGGGCACCAGTGCTGATGGTGCGGCTGTCGGATGTGATTTTGCCCATTCTGACTAGCTGCTGTCTATCTGTCAGAAAGCTGGTGATCCATTGACAGACGGAGCTAGGAACAGAGAGCTGGGTCAGTTTGTACTCGAGCAGTGATGGGACGATGGTGTTAAAGGCAGAACTGAAGTTCACAAACAGAATCCTTGCGTAGTTCCCTGGTTTGTCCAGATGTTGTAGCATTTAATGCAGTCCCATGTTGACTGCATCATCCACATGCCGGTTTGCTCTATAGGCGAACTGCAGGGGGTCCAGTGATGTTCTTCAGATATGCTAGCAGCAGTCTTTCGAACGACTTCATGGCCACAGATGTTAAGGCAACAGGTCTGTAGTCATTGAGTCCTGTGATCTTTGGCTTCTTCAGGATTGGGATAGTAGTGAAGCAGGATGGAACTTTGCGCTGTTCCAGTGATCTGTTGAAGATCTGTGAGAAAATGGGAGCCAGCTGGTCAGCGCAGGTTCTCAGACAGGCTGGTGAAACACCGTCTGGGCCTGGCGCTTTCCTTTTCTTCTGTTTATTGAAGATCTGACGCACATTATCCTCACTGATCAGAAGTGCAGGGGGGGGAGAGGAAGATGGCTGAAGGTGTTGATGGCTGTGTAGGGAGATGGTCCGGGCTGAGTTGATGTGGTGTTGATGGCTGTGTAAGGAGATGGTCCGAGCTGTGTTGATGTGGTGTTGATGGCTGTGTGGGGAGATGGTCCGGGAGGGTGTGAGGTGTCTGGTCAAAGGTGTCAAATCTACAGTAGAACATATTCAGCTCGTTTGCAAGATGTTTATTGCTGTCGATGCTGAGGGGCGGTGTCTTGTAGTTAGTAAAATCCTTCAAGCCTCTCCACACTGATGCAGGGTCGTTGGCAGAAAACTGGTTTTGCAGCTTTTTGGTAAAGTTCTTCTTAGCCACACCAATCTCCTTTGTCAGTGTGTTCCTGGCCTGATTGTTCAAGATTCTGTCCCCAATCCTGTAAGCATCTTCTATGGCCTGACGAAGCTGTTTGAGTTTTGGTGTGAACCATAGTTTATCATTGTTAAATGGTAAGTAGGTCCTGGTAGGGATGCATTACTCCTCACAGAAACTGATGTATGTTGTGCTGTATTTACCCTTTAACTACAGGGAACAAGGGGGGAACAAATACTGTATTTACCCTTTACAGGGAACAAGGAGGGAAGAAGCTGGATTTCAACGCACAAGTGTATATTTGAACAGTAAGAACAGAGAAAACTACAGCAGCAGTTTTAATTGATTGAAGACCAAATTACTACATTTTTTCTATAAAACATCAGCTATACATTCACTGAAATGCAACAGTTGGTCACCCCCCACCCCCTCTAAAAACAGCAGTAAAGATGTTAGCCTGTTTTAATCCACATTGAACCCTGACGGTAGGCCTATATTATGCAAAGTTATTTAATGATAGTGATGTTAAGACATTGCTGGCGGTGAGATCGACGAGTAGACATTCATAAAGTAAGTAGTGTATGGAAATATATTTTTATATTGAATTGCAGATTTAAAGTACATACAGTATACAATAAGGTTTCATAATTTCACAGGTTGTAAACCTTTTAATTATTAAACACCCCATATAAAACACAAGCAATGAATAAGAGTACTTTTTTTAATGTACTTACGCAGGTGTTCGCAGGTTGCATCAGGTTGTCACCACCCTTGCATAATTCTTTATATGTATACAATACTTAAAGAAAAGTAGATCATAAATTCAATATATTTACACGGTACTTTGTGTTGAGCATCTTATTGTTACCCCCTTATTACCCTAACATTACAGTTTGTTCCTTTGCAATTTATAGAAAAGTACACTGTAAATTCAATATACTTGCGCTGTATTTTGTGTGTTGCATATCTGGTTGTGACCCCCTTATTACCCAAGCATTACAGTTTGTTTCCTTATACCTACACATATGTTCAGAAAAGTACAACGTTATTTCACTGTACTTACGCGGTACTTTGAGGGTTGTAAAATAAAGCGTTACCAAAAAAAACTAGAGCATATAATGTAAAACCATAATAAGATTAAAATGGCATAAAAGCACATTTGTCTGCTTAAAGTCCATATTTGACCATGAGACTAATGTTGTCGATTAATAAACCTGAAACACACGTGGTTGTTGTCATGCGGTGAATCCAGCCAATGACGTATTAGCAGTGTCATAATCGCAGCACCTGCGGTCACTCTTCACAAGCTGCACCGGCTGAGTTCACTGGTTGTTCTCGGAGTGCTCTTACTCTACATTGTTGCTACACGCGATAGTGATATGGCATCTGTAGTGTCTCAAGTCAGACAAAAGTTCCAACCAGACTGTACCACTTCAAGACATAATTCAACTGCTCTCCACAGCACTGCATGAAGTTGAACACACCTAAATTAAAAGACACATGCTTGCAACACATGCTTGTAGAGAATATTTATTATAATCACAGTAACATCTTCATTTTAGTTTGTATTAATGTTGTACAACCCCTCCAAATTAAATATTATGAACCAAAAGGAAACAAATCACACAGTCAGTATCGATACATGAGATGCCATACTTTGTACAAAATCAGTAATAATTACAAAAATATAACATTTACCACAGAACATCAATGTTAGGTGATTAATACTGAAATATGTGATTCATCTGCTTAGGCAATTTATACAAACACACATCTATGGGATAAATTAAGGGACAAGTTTAACATTCTTTGTTTGCCCGGATTTACAGGAGTTATTAGGAATTGTATTTTTTTTATTGTATAATTATATATTTTCAAATTAAACTATGCTCTGATACTTCCCTATACAAATCCCTAAGATTTTATCTTTCTGCTAACACAAAGCATCCCTATAGCAAGACTGGCCCACCTCCATTTATGACTTTGGAAATAGTGTTCTTAAGCTTTGCCAAGAGTTTGGATGACTAAAGTTGTTTGTGCAAGCAGCATAGTAGAATCACTTTGTGTGGGTACAGTCCCTTACCATTTTTCCTATCCAATTAAAATTTGGTTACATAAATCTATAAATCATTCTTTCAGAACTTTGTCTTTCCAAACTAACTTTAGCACATGCAAGTTGACATGGTGAAGAGTGGTGTTGTTTTTATGTGTGCTTATCTTCAATAATTTTGTGGTTGAAAAATTGTCCCTTCGCAGGTGATCTGGCCAATCATAATGCCGATATTAAACAATTATTTTCTGTTATAGGACTGGGACAGCCTGCAAAATTTTAGTTTATGAATATGTTATACTCTACTCTTTGTATTAATATTATATGTTAGGCACCTAGAGTCTGAGAATAACGTAATTTCGATTCTCTATATGTCCTGTACATGTGGTTGAGTTGACAATAAAGCTGACTTTGACTTTGATGTGACATGACAATAACCAGTGAACTACCTGAGGACGTGGAAGCTGACAGGTGAGATGAGCCAACTTAACCTGCATAAAGACCCAGATAAACAATGAATCATCTTTACTGTCTACTATATATTCATAGATGCATTATTGTCTTCTTTGAGATGCTACCCTTTACGTGTGTTTGTGATTTATGTTAGTGAATCAATCTTCAACATTTTATTTGTATTCAAATAATCCCAACTTATACTTGTAGGCTATAGAGTTAAGATTAAGTACACAATACTAACCTTAAAAGACACAATGGCACATTATACATGGCACAGACAACATCTTAAAAGTTAGTACATACTTTATACTGAATTATTATGTATAAAACAGGGTACAAGAGAATGACACATTTTATAATGAACAGATTTCAGCCTCACTTCTTTCTGAATTATTTTCTTTTACCTTTTCATCTTACATCAATTGTTTAGCTAGCCAAATATTTTGATCACATTGATCACATGTGCCAGGCCTTCTCAGACTGCTGAGCTGGATAGTTTCACCCACCCCACCTCAGTATAGGCCCCCGTGATATGCCAGTACAATGCTGCCATCAGTTTGGACCAGGAAGTCTGTACCTCTGGTGTAAAGCACTCTCCAAACTCCTCTCCAAGTATCTCCAGAATAACCCCACTTAAGATCTGTTGTCAAAAGAAAAAAGTTAAATGTTAAAAGAGAGCCTAAACAGATTGATATTGGTTTAGTAAATAAGCAGCAACTTTCTCCTGGTTTACAGTGCCTATTGGTAAATAAATACAAAGGTGTTCACTAATTAGCAAAATTTATCTTAATGTTTTAATTTATTTTTATTGGTGAGATTTTATCTTTATTCTGAATGAAGAAAATTTTGACAAAATCTGTCACTGAGGTTGCACCCTTGCAAATATATATATATATATATATATATATATATATATATATATATATATATATTTTTTTTTTTTTTTTTTTTTTTTTAATGAACTGAAACAACACTATTGAGTATTTTTTGGGACAACTTAACTGTTTTATATTCAGTCCACTTCAGTCCTTACTTAATCGATTCGTGTTGGGGCAACATGAAGGAATTGTGTATTCATGTGCGAGGTGCTGCAAAAGACATGAGTGTATAATGATCACGTACGTCTATCATCCATGTTTACATAGAAAATTGAAATTTAAGATTCTGTTTCATCTCGTGCACACACATTTCAGTTTGAGTCTCTTCTCTATGCATACACATAAGATTGAACAGTTGTCCACTGCACCCACTGTTATGGATGGACACAATGCTAAGATTTCCAGTAAAATAGAATGCAGTGTTGAAGTTTACTGAATCTATGCACGATTACAGTTTTTTTTTTTTTAGGAGATGTTTGGGCTTACCCTTTGAAAGTTTAATACACCGTTTACAATTAGTGTCCTAATTAAGTTTTATTTTTCATTATTCTATTTATTTCATACTTTTGCATCAAAAGAAGCTTTTCCGTTCTGTAGCTGATCATGACAAAATACTACCTGTTGAAAATAAAGAGGAAGAAAAACATGTACTGGAGAGAAAGATGCAGTAGGTATCCATTCTGTGGGATTACATATTTCGGTCAGGTACCTGGTGGCAAAACTTCATTGATTGTGCATTCCACCGTAAGAACAGAATTTGAAGTTTAATTATCAAAGTAATGACACAGTTTTGCTTTAAAAATAGCAATGAACACAACATTGTGGTTGACATAAAGTTAAAAAGAGGACAGATTATTGGTGTGGGTCTAGCTGGCACATCTGTGACAGACAGAAAGTCATTGTGTTACGTCAAGAGTCACATTATCCAGGGTAATGTCAGCATACAACCAAGAAGGACGAATCACATTCAACAGGAGTAACTGGATGAAAGAGAAAGCTGTCTAAAAGGGATGTCCGGGTGCTTATTTCCGGGACCCGGGAAATAAGTATTGAACACATCACCAATTTTTTTAAGAAAACATATTTCCAAAGATGCTGTTGACTTGAGGTTTTCACTGGATGTTGGTAACAAAGAAATCCACATTTGCAAAGAAAAACAAAACTAATTAGTTTACAAATTATGTTTAATAAAATTAAATGACACAGGGAAAAACTATTGAAGACGAAAAGAAAGGGAGGTGTAGAAAGGCAGTGAAAGTTCAGACAGAAGCTGAAATCTCTTAGAAAGCAAATCTCTGCCCTTTGTCCATTGTAAATTAATATTAACTACTTTACCAGGATGATGAAGATCAGACAGCAAGACAAAACAGCCAAGGAAACTCTCAAATGGTTTCGGAGAATGAAAATCCAGCTGTAGAATGGCCCAGCCAATCACCTGACTTGAATCCAATAGAAAATACAAAATAAAGATCAGATTTAATAGATGAGATCCAAAGAACCATCATGAGTTTTACACTCTGTTGAAGTCTGTGTCAAGGCTGGACAGAAAACACTGAACAGATAATGCCAAAAATGCTTGTTTATTAAGTTCAAAGATTACAAAAGCAGCTGCCTTTCATTGACCATCACTGGGGAACGCAGACTGGTTTTAAGGCCCTCATTGGTGCTTTTCGACAAGAGTTAAATGCCAACCTCAGGTCTACTATGGTGATATAAGATGATACTATCAGATTAGAAAATATCCTCCAACACACCACCCGAGTAGCTCAATGACTAGCCACCTGTTACAGTCCCAAAACCACTCACCAGTTTGCTCCCAGTGCTGCATGACCAGTGGAGTAAGGAATGTCTTGAGAACTTTATGATTCCAGTGAAACTCCCCATTTCTTCAGCGATACCAAAGTCTCCATTGCCCAGAAGGTCCCACCTCAGCTACGTTCCAGGATGTGTTCAGTAGCAGTCAGCCACAAGGTACCACAACATCGGACATAGGACTGTGCCATCAACCGGCTGCATGGTGCTAAACTACCAAAAGGAAAGATCTACCCGTTGTCCATCCTGGAGCGCAAGGCGTTGGAGGATTATGTGTCTGAGATGCTCCATTATGGATTTATCCAACCACCCACCTCACTGGCAGCTTTGAGCTTCTTCTTCGTGGGTAAGAAGGATGGAGGTCTCCGGCCCTGCACTTAGTACTGAGCAGTGAATTCTCAACTCATTCCTCAGTCCTATCCACTCCCCCTGGTCCCAGTAGCCCTTGAAGAACTGCACGGAGCCCACTTTTTCAGTAAGTTGGATTTGAGGAGTGCATACAATCTCGTGGGTATTCGAGCTGGAGATGAATGGAAGACAGCCTTCATTACACCTGCTGGCCACTACGTGTACCGGGTAATGCCCTATGACCTTTCCATCTCACCTGCCATCTTCCAAACCTTTGTGAATGAAGTATTCAGAGTTTTCCTCCTCAAGTTTGTGATTGTATACGTTAACAGCATCCTCATCTGCTACCAGAGTTATTGGGCTATATCATCTCTGCTGATAGCATCCAGATGGACCAGGGTAAGGTAAAGGTCATCAGAGAATGGCAACAACCCCACTCACTGAAGGATCTCCAACGTTTCCTGGGCTTCGCAAACTTTTGACGATTTATCCATAACTACAGCGCTCTTTTTGTTCCTTTGACCTCCCTCCTTCACGGTAAACCCAAGTCCCTAGTATGGAATCAGTCTTCCCATAAAGCCTTAGAGAAGTTAAAGGATACTTTTGGTTCAGCCCCTTTCCTGCAACATTCAGATCCACAGCGCCCCTTTATCGTAGAGGTGAATGCCTCTGCCACAGGAGTAGGGGCCGTTTCAACTACTCCATTATGTACAGACCTGGTTCTAAGAATGGCAAGGCTGAACATGTTCAGAACTTCAACATAGTATCCCTCCAGCCCTAAACGTCAGTCCTATCAGATGGACCTTGGAGGAGGAGATCCGTGTCGCCACTCTACAGGAACCCGCTCCACCGGAGTGCCCAAAAGGTAAAACTGATGCCCTTTCCTGTTCCCCGGAGGCCCTGGTCCCACATAGGGGAGAATTTTGTCACTGAGCTTCCTAACTCTGATGGTAATACATGTGTCCTGGTGGTGGTAGATCGCTTCTCAAAGGCGTGTCATTTAATTCCTCTCAAGAGTCTACCCACCGCCTTGGACACAGATGAAAGACTGTTCCAGCATGTGTTTAGAAACTTTGGGATTCTCGAGGAGATACTCTCGCACTGGGGTCCTCAATTCATCTCCCATATCTGGAAGGCATTCTTTAAACTTCTTGATGTGTCTGTCAACCATTGCTCAAGTTACCAACCCTAGACGAATGGCCAGGCTGAGCGTAAGATCCAGGAATTCGCAACTACCTCCAGTCGTACTGCCAAGAGGACCAGTTCAACTGGAGTCATTTTCTTCCCTGTGCCGAGTATGCACAGAACTCCCTCCGTCAAGAGTCAACCAGATTCACACCATTTCAGTGCATACTCGGTTATCAACCACAGAAGTTCCAGCTGTGGACTACTGGTTCCGGGTGAGCGAGAGAGTGTGGGACTCAGTTCATATCCAACTCCAAGAGCGGTAAGACACAACAAAAGGTTTGCAGATGCCTGAAGATCCGACGTCCATGCGAGATCTTCGACTCTGTCTCCTCTGCTAAAAGCTGAGTCCCCACTATATGGGTCCCTTTAAGATCCTGAGGCAGATCAACGACGTCACGTATCAGCTCCAACTTTCACCCAGGTACAGAATTCACCCCACGTTCCATGTCTCACTTCTAAAGCCTTGTTTTTCTCCCACTACAGAGCCCCCTGGAACCAGTCAGGGAGACAGTAGATTCAAGACGCTGGGCCAACCAGGGCCACACACACACACACACTTTATAACGCACCTCCGCTCACTCCACCTCTGTCGGTCCTGATCATTACATCCATAAGAGTCACCCTATCCATTCCCAGCGTTTCTCTTACTCCAGCGTCTCGATTCCCTCCTGTGTTTCCTCAGTCTATGTGTTCTAGTGCATTCAGTGTTTATCGTCTCCACGGATAAGTTTAGTGTGTCTGTAATGAACTCCATGCTGCTTAAGCACTTCCTTGTTTACAACGAACTCTCTCTGAACTCCATCTTAACTTCATTTAATGACTTTGTGAATAAATACTGGTTTATATATAACCCTCATGTGTCCAGTCGTGACACCCACACTAGTCACATCTACTTATAGGATAAATTTACTGATCGAGAATAACAAGAATATGGCCGGTGGTAAATAATTCCTCTAAACGATCAAAAGCCACCTGGGCAGTCTGGGACCATGAAAAACGAATCTTTGTAGACATTAAGACATTGAGCGGACCCTGAGTAACATTATGAATAAAATGGCCATAAAAATGAGCAAATCCCAGGAATTTTGAAGTGCCAGATGAGAATCAGGAACTAGCCATTCAATTACTGTGCGACCCATACTGATACCCTTTGCTGAAATAACTGAACCCAAAAACGTCCAGCAGGTGATGGAGAACGCGGCATACATGGTGGACGTGGATCGGCAGAGATGGGGAAAAAAATAAGGATATCATCAAGGTAAACAAAAATATTAAGCATGTGCCCTAGGACATTGTTTACCAGCGCTTGGAAGACCAGACCGGAGCATTGACCAGTCCAAAGGGAAGAACCTGATATTCAAAGTGGCTGAGTGGGGTGTTAAACACATTTTTCACTCGTTACCTTCCCTTATGCACAACAAGTGATAAGCACTGCGCAGTTCTAGTTTAGGAAAAACTTTGGCTCCCTGCAGTATCTCGAAAGTGGAAGACATGAGTGGTAAAGGATAATTGTTCTTTATAGTAATGCTGTTAAGCCCTCAATAATTGATGCAGGGACATAAAGACCTGTCCTTCTTTTTAACAAAAAAAAAAAAAAACAGCACCGTCAGTGGAGATTGACTAAACAATAGTGTCCGTAGCAGGTGATTCGGCAAGATATTTCTAAAGCGCCTTCAGGAGCAGATAAGGAAAAGAGCTTACCACAGGGAGGAGTGCTCACCAGAATAAGGCAAATACAACAATCATATGTCAATGGTGAGGAAGAGAAGCAGCCTGGGAACAACAGTGCAGACACAAGACATTTAACATGACAAGATAAGCTCCATAACATTATAGTCCCTTTGGACCAGTCTATATGTGAGTTATGCAGACCCAAGACTGTGGGGACTGAGGGAAAATTAAACAAATAAAAATTTATGGTTTCTTTGTGTTTGCCTAAGATGGTGAGACACACAGGGGACATGCTTTGTACAATCCTGGTGAGAGGCCCCCAAGATCAAGTGTACATAAGGTGACAGGGTGGTCGAGAGTCTTATGGTTAAGTTCCCAGGCTTCCTCCATAAAATTACCCTCAGGACCAGAGTCAATAAACACAGTACAAGAGATGATTTCCTGCAGTGCAGAGTGACAGGCAGTGATGAACAGGGCTTGGAGCACCAGCTTGTTCCAATCACATGTGGCTCTAAGCTTTGAGCTTCAAGCTTCTTGGTTGTGATGATTCATCCCTCGAATGGCTGCACCTACGCTTGATGACACTCATCAGACACTCATTGCGACATTGGAGGATCATCAATCATGGTGCAATCCATGGTCACAGTTCTCGAGTTGGATATTATGGCTGTGCTTCCCAAGCTGCTTCAGTGGTGGGGCTGGAGGTGGCATGTTTTCAGTCTCACCACTGAACCGACTAGAGGGGTGTGATGTGTGGGCTGATATAAAAATAATCGTCCCCTTCTTCTTGTGAGCACACACAGGCATAGAGGGCATTTTTCTCTGCCTGGTACTTGTGCACTTCCACCTTCATCTCCCTTGATGTCTTGGCAGCCAGTGGGAACAAAGCTGTTCCTCAGGCGGTGGGCGCGCCACCTGGAGAGGTAAGCTGAGGTCCTCGTCTAAGGCAGGTGGGTTATCTGTGTCTCTCACGGCCAGAACACACATCGCTACAGGCCATGTAATTCTGCCCTGCACCACGATATCACCAGAAGTGCTGGTCATAAGCTCTGCACAGTGGCTGACTATGTCCTCATGACCTTGAAGCCAGCTGCCTGTGCCCTGGGGACACATTGGTCTGGAAACACCACCCTTGGCTTACCCTGGTAGATGTTTTCACTTTGTTAGCACTTTCTTGACCCATATCCCAGGCAGACCTATTTGATGACCAGTGTTGGGCAGTAGCGTCGCTACAAGTAGTGATGCTACTAGCTGAACTACATTTCTCAGTAGCGTAGCGGTAGCGTTGTTACTTTCTAAATCAAATCAGTAGCGAAGCTATTTTATTAGTCAAGTAGCGCAGTAGCATCCACAAAGCTACATTTACCAATCACAGATTAATAAGTGACGGCACTGACATTCACAGGGCTGTGAGGCCGGTGTCTAGCCGATGAAAGTAAATCCATCTAATGGCGAGCATGATGATTTCTTCTTTTTCCTGTTTTATGGTGGTTGACAACAAACTTTTTGGTGCGTTACTGCCACCTCTGGTCGGTGACGTCGCCAACCTAATTAGCCAATCAGATGACTGAGGGAGAGGAGTTATTTCTGAAGCAGGATTTTTTTTGTGACCATACCTCGGGAAGTACATGTTAAGATGTAATAACTTAATTTCTGATGCTGTGCTCAAAATTACTTTAGTAATTTATAGTAAGTACTACTATAAATGAATGCAATATGTAGTGTAATTTATCAATGAAGAGTTGTAAATATAGTTACAATATGCATAATGCTTATGTCAAAATATTTCCCTTTACTATAAATTACTATAGTATTTTAAATGTGTAACACCTGCTTTTATTGGATTTTTTTGTTTTAGCTGTTATATACTATAATTTGTTTGTTTAGTACAGCATATTATTTACAGTAAATAATTGAGCTGAATTATGCCTTATATGTTTCAATGACAGTTTTATTGATCATTAAGATATGATTGACTTGGCTCAATTTAAAAATAAAAATTGCAAAAATAGCTTAGATGTAGCTAAGCTACTTTTGCCATGTAGCTTTTAGCTTAGCTTGCTACATTTCCCAGGGGGTAGCTTTTAGTGTAGTTAAGCTACATTTTAAGTAGAGTAGCTAATAGCTTAGCTCACTATATTTTTCAAGTAGCTTGCCCAACACTGTTGACGACACTGTCAGGGACTTTACCCAGGAGTCCTCGTTGGTGAGCGATCAGCCATGCGCAATGGAGCAGGTCATCTCTTAGTGGGCTCGGAAGAACTGCTCCCCAGCCGGGTCGCTGGCTGTTCCTTGCTGAGAAAGTTTTTCCCACAGCTCCAAGATTGCTCCCCCTCGGAAATAGACGTTCTTATCCCTGGTTGCCAGCTACATGCCCAAGGTTCCTACCACCCCCTTTAGAACAAGCAATAAACCTGTAAGTGGTGGCCTCCGCAGCGTCCATCCCCTTAGAACTGGCACGCTTTCCCAATGGCCTGCTGTTTTTCTAAAATCCCTAGACTTCAGTTAGCTTGGTAAAAGATATTATACAACCCCGAATTCTAATTATTCCCATTATCTGGTAATTAAAAGAGCTTGGGGACGTTGTATGGTTGAGCGCTTGGTGACATTGTGCGCTCACACAAACTTCTCACCAAAGCACGTGATGGGCTCAGCTGCTGTGGCGCTTTCCATTAACTTTCCCAATAGTGTCTCTCCTATATCCATCCCTTCTCAGGGGCATATGATTTGGTATTCATTGCTCAATGGATAATGAATGGAGAAAAATAGTACAAAAAAAGAATTGATTTCCTTCCTGTTGCCTGAGGTTTTTAACTTCCAACCTCTATTTCCAGAATGTGAAATGGAGGCAAACCCTCATAAATTTTTCATATTACTTTTTTTGTTCACAAATATATAGCAAAATAATCATGAAGGTCTCTAGATTCATCCAAACAAAATGGTTCTTTAAAGAGATTTATAGTTTTTGTATACTTTGTCAAAGCCCTACTATAATTGCAACTATAATTGCAGCAAAATTGCAACCTTTTCTATACACGGTTTGGCTGTTTGTTCACACAAATCAGGTCGCTGAAACTTAGATTTTTGAAAACTCCTGTCAAGGTGAAGATTTTCAAAAGCTCCGTGTCTGTGTTCTTTAGAAAATGGAGGAAAAACTTTTTTGTTTACAAAAATACTTGAGTATGTGTGGACAAGGCCTAATTTGAACTCTTTAAATCTCTCATAATCTCAGCTCATCAGGATCATTATACAACTCCACAAACAGCATCAGCAGCTTCACTTATTGCAAACCTGTTTGACTATTTGTGTACAAAAGTAGTGAAATTACTGATAATAATGTGGAGAGCAGTATTTACTTTTGACTGACTCTTTGACTTATTTATTTCTTTGACTGCTGTAACTGTGTAGTGAGGGGCCAAATACTCTACTCTGGGGATTTTACTGTGCAGAGAAATTGAAGTTGTTTTATTATTTTTGATATAATTCATTTTAATATTTGTAGTAAATTTATATATATATATATATATATATATATATATATATATATATATATATATATATATATATACATTGTCTTACACACACACACACATTTAAATTTTACATTAATTTTTACAAGGCTGCTTTTCTACAGCTCACCGGCACATATTCAAATACAATTTTCCTTTAAACAAATGTAAAATAAATGCAAAACATTTATACAGGACACTATAAACAGGGCTACATTAATGAAACTATTGAGAAAAGTTTGGGCTCAAATGGGCTTTAAAATTATCATGCTTACTTTGAAGTATATTGGTTCCACTTTGTATTTGAAGGCATGTGCTTTTCCCACCAGTACCAGCACAGATGATACTTTCTCTGGGTCATGTAGGTTCTCCACAACTGTGTTAATGGCGTTCATGACACGTCGGGCATGTTTTCTCAGCTGAGAGCTTTTCTCCATCTCCTCCGGATCCTCCATATCCTGGAACTGACTGAAATACTGCTTTGCTGAGGGGAAGTTAACAAAGAATCTGTAAAAGACAGAAACAACATAACTGAAAAAAAGCTAATATGTAGTATTGAAAGAAATGTTTAGTGAGATTCCATGTGAGCATTTCAATAAAAATGTATGAGTATTCTTATCTAACAGCAGCACAACTTACTCCTCATCAAAAAAAATAAATAAATAAATAAAATTGAATTTTCATGATGTTTCATTTACAGTTTATAATAATGTTGTAATAATTTGTTTGAACAACCTTGAGTAAGTACTCCATCTGTCCTTGAAGAGCATCATCAATTTGATTGCCGGTATCAATTAAAAGCATTTTAGCAAGGATGCCTGGACATTTGTCTGTCTTGTCTTTTTTCAATGTTTCATGGTAAAGCGATAGTTGTGGATAGGATAAAATTTCTATAGACAGGGGTGCAGATAAGTGGTCTGCAGGTCTGCATGTGTGATTTAAATAAAATATACAGACAATATATGGCACTAGAAAAGCACTTTTACTGTCCAGCACTAGCCCTCCCATCCCCACAACTAATAATCTAATAGTATAATATTTAGTATAACTGTTCACTTTCGCTTTCTTCTGCGACTCCCCAACCCTCTTCACTGTCATCCGCGACACCTCCGCCCCACTCACTTTCGTCACTTCTCTTCCTGCATTAAAGCTTCAAACACGCATATGCAAATATTATTGTTTTTATTTAATTCTTTTTATGGCAGTGAAAACCATCAAATATTGTAACATTTTGGTCAAAAAAGAGAAAGACTTCAAAACAGTAGCCGTTTTTGTATTAGATTTGTTTTTATTAATTGTTATCTATCTTCATGTTCTCTGATCTTTATCTTCAAAAAAATAATGAATGAATCTAAGTACAAAGTCTATAAACATGTCCTGATAATTTCTTATATTTTTGCTAACAGATCATTTAGAATATTGATGCATCATGGTTGTATGATAGGCTGTTATTCTAAGGACATTTCCATGCCCCTAAACATGACATGGTATAAAATGAAACGTGATCGGTTGGTTAACCTTTCAGTCATATAACATAGTGGGTTATACAAAATAATTGTATAAAATGATAAAACATGAAATGATAAAAACATATGATAATAATTGTACCCAGCTTAAATGTAAAATAAAGTTACCTGAGAGAGAGAGAGAGAGAGAGAGAGAGAGAGCAAAGTTTACCAAGAGTTTATTTTGTATCTTTCTTGACCATACAACCAAAGCCCAAATACTGAGACATACAAACTGACCAATCAACATGTGACCACATTATAAAGCCCCCAAAGTCCACACATTAACCAGGCCCTGATCTAATCAGTATCTGCCTTTGGAATCTGTATGAACCTTCTTGGTGAAAAAGACATGTTTTGCTATATAAACAAATGCATATAATAATTTTCACTCTTACAAGAGTGTGCCATGTGAATTTACTGAAACCCTTCTATGATTCCAAAAACTTTGTAAACACTAAAGTAAAATCAAGAGCACCAGGTTGATGCTTGTGTTAAACCTGTTTTACTTGCAGATTCGTCCATCACTATAGAGTTGTTACCAACTTCAGTGTTGTTGAGTGGGGATTTAGGATGACAAACATGACATGGCACAAAATGAAACGTGATTGGTTGGTTAACCTTTCAGTCATATAACATAGTGGGCTGGTCCTTGACTATTTAAAGCGCCTATAGTTCCTAGATCTTCAGCCATCAGTCAGAGGTCTGGCTGCACAAGACTAATTGCAATGCAAGTATACAAATGGCATAAGGCTTATGATTCTAAAAAACCATGACTCTTTGTGAACATTTTGCTCATGGGTACACTTGGCATCTGAGTGCCTTTATGCCTTTAAAATCCAGAGAGCACAGGCTGCATAAATTAGATAGGCACAAGCCAATAAATGCAAATTATGGAACATGATAGATTGAAAGACAGATTAGAATGAATGAAGAGAATTGAAAAGAGAAATTTGGGGAATGAATGCCAGTGTGGTGTATGAATGCAGTGCAGAGCTGAAGTGGCTCTGGTGAGAAGTATGTCATTAAGTCACAGCAGGGAAAATGAGAGGCAGGTGCAGAGAGAAAAGAGAGAGATTTGTTATTTTTAAATCAAACTAACGTAAAATAAAATAAAATTTGTGAAATAGTTTGCCAACAGTAACAGAACATAAAACACCTTCAGTATTCCAAATATCCTTGAACATTTCTAAACAACATGCACTTTAATAAAACTTAAAATAAATCAACAACCTTGACTTAACTAAAGAGACCATATTAAAATATTGATTCTGTCTTCTTTCTAGTAAAGTAAATAGCCATCTTGCTTTCCCTAAGAATGAAATTCAATAATTCACACTTCCTCTGATGTCTTTTGGAGTATTTAACACCAAGAATAAAAATTTGTGAATTGAAATCTTCACAAAATAAATAAAAAATCTTTAAAAACATCAAATAGTAACTGCATAAAGTGCAGTGCAGTCTGGAACAGTGCATAAAAAACATGGACTGTTTCTCTATTAGAACAGAAAGAGCATTGCTCATGTACATCTGATTCAGTACAGAAATAAAAGCATTAACAATGATACCATGTAAAAGTTTCCCCTGCAGGCCACCAATTTGTTTATTCAATGGTGGTTTTGTATAGCAAAATCCAATTGGGCTTAACATCTACATCCAATTTAAAATTTCTTCAGTTATATTGTTGTTTAAGTCATTTGATATGAAGCGACGCAATCAAATATTTCACCGAACAGATCAGCCACTTTTGACACTCATAAACAAACAAAGTCTTCATGCTGCAGGAATTAGGAGGTTTGCTGTAGGTGCAGAGCTTTCATGCAGTGAGAGGTTTGCGTCTTTAATAAACGACGACATTTTGCATTCATTGAACAGTAAGAATGATTAATAAACGCATATGAAACAGTCCCTTAAATGTCATGTCTCGATTTTAGTTTCGGGCGGATTTTGCACTCACACACAAGCGTACCGCGCCAAAGCCCAAGTGAACCGCGCTCTGGCACACCTCTTCCAACTGGGGCAGGGCTGGGCAACTGAACCGCGCCTGAGCCCGATTCAGAGCACTCACACATGTCAAACGATTCGGAAAACATGCCTGGGCACGATTCGGATAGCATAGTGTGAGTGCACCCTTAGAGTTACCAAGCAAACCATCTTGATAGGCAAGCCTCAAAGCCTTTCACACTTACATGTGAAAAAGAACTGGACCTTTCTAAACTAGCAATTACAATATCCTAGAATGTATGTAATGTTGTTGTGAGTGTGTTCATGTCTTTGTGACCTAGGTAGACTGCTACGTCTGTGCTAAACAGAGTTTATTGATGATTTACTGGTGGTATGTCAATCTTCTTTGTATTAAAGCCCTTAGAAGTATTGCTTTACATCTTACATTCAAACAACATCACAGAAGTGTTTGGCATGTATGCACAGCTAATGTGGTTTAGATATCAACTGTATGCATTGTATTTTGGTAATTGTAACACATGTTGATTATAAAATCTTTAACATTTCTCTCTGACCACTACTCACCAAGCATATGTAAATCACAAGTCTTGAACAATGGGCTGTAAAACTGGCGAAAAGGCAATCTTATTTGAGAAGGCATAACCAGTTCACTCGCCCTTATAGCTTTTTGCTCTTTTTACACTTACCCTTACTCCTCTTGAACCCTCTCTCCTGTACTGGCTCCTCTAGCCCACACGGATGCTTGTTTTTACACACAGAACAAGTTTTTGAATTTTTGAAGACACAGCAACAGGTTGTACTAATCCGTTAATGTAGTAAGATTATTTATTTTTCCAGAAAAAATTTATTGAATTTATATTTATTTATTGAATTGAATTTATAGACAAATAAATTGTAAGCTCCAACAGACGAGCAGTTCAATTTAATTTTAGTTTAGCTACCAATAACAATAAATGAAACCCAAATATTCATAATTAAATAAAAACTTGTTATTATTAATTATTAATATTCTTTATTTTATGAGCTTAATTTACTACAATTCTCAATGGATATAAGCAAAACAACAGCTGAAACATCTGATAAGAGGGTCCTGCTGATTCTCATAAACGCAGAATAGTTTGTTTGTTGCTAGTATAAGTCCTTTCTCACAGACAGTACCGTGGGTTAGGTTACTTGAAGATGACAGGTTAACATCGATGCTGAGGAACTGTACTATTCATTGTCTTTAATAAAGTCTTCATACCGTAAGAACTTTGGAATCAGCTTCCAAAAATGATAATTGTGAATATTAGACACATTCAAACCAAGACTTAAAACACATCTGATTAGCTGTGCCATTACCAAATGAGCACTCTGCTATGTCCAACAATATTGTTTTGAAATTACTAATTAAATAAGATTATTATAAAAATGTTCATATATTAACATAAATAATTTTGTACTGATATTAATATTGATATTTTAGCCTTATGTAGGGCACCAAATAATGTAGTGATAATTTGTTTGGTTTGTCTCGGATATTAAAAATAACATTAATATTAAGAATTTCGTCACTCCTCGCTTAAGGTCTGTGTAAATAACAGATAAAAACCTCCTTTTAAATAGGACATCAGTAACTAACTATTAATTAACTATTAAATATTGTTAATTGGATTATATCCAATTACAAATGTATAGGTGTTGAATATCTGGCCAAATCTTAAGGATAGTTGGATCGTCTGACTTGTAGAGCCTTTTACTGTATTATTAACACAAGGAAGACACAATTGA
Source organism: Danio aesculapii (assembly GCF_903798145.1). Lineage (NCBI taxonomy): Eukaryota > Metazoa > Chordata > Actinopteri > Cypriniformes > Danionidae > Danio > Danio aesculapii. The sequence goes on along the minus strand of NC_079440.1, from coordinate 21,215,543 downwards.
AATAAATGAGTTTTTAATGACAAAAGAATAAACAAGAGTAACTAAAATGACTACATATACAATAAATGGATGTGTTGAGGCATGAATCATGAAGGTGATTAAGCTGATGAGTTGTGATTAATAACTCTGGTATGCAATCCTGTTATCCTACTCTGTCTAAAGACAAGCTAGAGTCTGATATGGTAAAACTTTACTAAAATAATAAACAACCGAGGAAGTTATTATTAAATGTTATTAATGAATATCAGTTATAAACATCTAATTAATTAGAATATATTATACTGAAACACACAATGCCAAGATCTCTGATAGATGTTTGGAAAGTGATATATTTACGCTTCTGCTGTTGATGCAGCGGTTGGTAGTTGTTGGATCTTCTTGCAGGCCTTGATGCATGGACCAAGCAGACATGGGTCTCTTGGGATGCTTTCGCACTTGGTTTGATTGCCTGGTCCAAACCAAAGTTCAACTGTCCCCCCTTGCTACCTTCTCGGCGGGTTAGTGTTTTGGGTTGGATGTGGTGTGAAGCAGACTGCTAATTTGAGTGTTTCTTGTGTGAAAAAGGAGCTCAAATCAGCTGATAAGGGGGTGGTGGATGAGGGCAGAACAGGGTAGTAAATGTCCTGAATAGTTTGTGGCTGTGAAGAGTGCTGTTAATTTTGTAATATAGGGTTTTGGGTGCATGGAGTCGAGAGGCAAATGATGCAAGCTGGGCTTAATACTGTACCTGCCAAGGCCAGCGGTGGTTTTTGTGCCATGTGCTATCTGTTGTTCTGAGGAATTTAGAGACGTGGTTGATTTGATTTTGTTTTTATTAACATGTACATGAGCATAGAAAAGGATTGAGACTAGTATTTGAGAGTAAAAATGCCAACAGTAAAATGTATATTGTACAGTAAACAGGCCTGTGTGTGTATCATTTTGGCGCCAGTGCCAATTTGAAAGTATAGATTTGCCACCCAACCCTACGCACTGACCACATTTTCATTCTACACTAGTAATGAAGTACGTAAGTAGGGTTGGGTACCAAAACCCGGTGCCATTGGAGCACCGGTATCTTTGTAACCGGTATGTACCGGATCAAATCAGCATATGAATTTCGGTGCCACTGGTGCTGCGACAAGAACCTAAGAAGCATAAAGGGGTGCATCAAAGGCACATACAGGTACGCGTTGTCACACCATCTCTAAACCTTTAATTCTAAACAACTTTGAGGAATACAGACAGGCGATGTCAGGCGTTTGTTCTTGTTGCGTAGGGAACAGATGCACGCAGTACAGCGCATTCGGGGAGCGAGAGCGGCTCTCTTCAGATCTACACGCATGATCGCGTTCATCAAATTTGCTTAAACTAAGCGTTCTCAAGCGTATTTTACAAGCAAGGGTCCTGACACAGCAACATGAAGCAGATGCTTTACAATAGTTGCGTGTAAGGGGGAAACACGTCAAACTTAATGACACATTTGAGGGCTCAAAGGCAGAGGATTGCACTGTCTCTGATATAATCGGGCACTTTCAATGAGTACGTACATGGACACCAATGGTCCAATTTTAATTTTAATACAATTTAGACAATACTCTGATTTAGAGGCTAGACTACCATGTAAACAGTGTTTTTTTAAAACCTTAAAAGAACCGCAGACACCTGTGTCGCGAAATGCAGAGTTTTTTTTCTTTCCATTTAACCCCATGAAGAAGCGAGATCACGTATAGGTGGCAGACTGCGAAGAGACTGAGGCCTCTCTCTGCGCGCTCTAGGTGTCATGTGCACTAACTCTCTCGGGCACTAGCTCCCTCTGCTTTCTCGCGCACTTGCTCTCTCTGTCATGACGGTGCTGCGCGCATTAGCCTAGTTCCCCGCATTCGTCAAAGGTTGACGCCCAAATTGACACAGGTAATTACTAATAACAGGTAAAATTTTAACACTTTTAATATAGGAAGTCCTAGGCTATGCAGAGACCATTATTAATCATTAATCTAGTGTACATAGTTTTACGTTAGGAAATGCAGTATTTAATTTACAAACAGTCGGCAAGTACCAAAGAACAGATGTAACGCATTGATCAAATGTAGTTTTCAGTCACGCTCTTGTAAAAGTCATATTCAGCTTAGTTTTGCCTTCATTCATTTTTGATTTCCGTCTCCAACACATGATTTATTTACGACACATTTTTAAACATAATAGCTTGACTAACTAATTTACTAATAATCTACCACTGACTATAACATGTAATAAAGGATTTCAGGATCATGTAAGGAACATTCAAAAAGCAACTCATGCAAACACCTTGATCATATTATTGTCTTATTCAGATTAACCAACAGATTAACTAACCCTAGAAAAGAGGAGTTCAGTATTTTGCTGACAGCCTTTCCACAAATTAGTAGTAAGCTAATGTAATTTCATAATGCAAATCTTAAATTCATGCTAACCAACAAATGATCAAAGGAAATATATTACTGCAATTCAAATATATAAAATATGAATTGATGTTTACTTTAAACTTAAATTATAATGTTGTACTAAAATTATTTTTTAAAAAGTTTTTGTCAAATAAAGATTTTTCTAGAGTCATCCACCATAATATTGTGGCTCAAAAGTATTGGTTCAGGCACCATTTTGGCACCGGTATCGTTTTAAATGTATCGATTCAGCACCGGTATTGACATAACCCCAATCGATACCCAACCCTATACGCAAGTAAATAACATGCATTTATATAGTGCATTTATTGTGTATGACTGTACACTCAAAGCATTGTACAGTCATTAGGGGTCTCTCCACACCAACACCAGTGTGCATCATTCACTTAGATGATGCGATGGCAGCCACAGGACAATGGTTCCAGTGCGCTCACCACAAACCCGCTATAGGTGGAATGTAGATAGTGATAAAACCATTTCAGTGAATGGGGATGATTAGGAGGCCATGATGGTAAGGGCTTGGTTAATGATCTCCCTTGGTGAGTACATTTGGTTGAGATGTACAGTCACCGTAAATCTGATAAAAACTTGTCAGTGCAACAACTGAGCAGCCATTCAAAAGGGTGTATATTTGCATCTAAAAACAATATTGTTCAATATTGCATTCTGATCAAGAATGTTCATGTGAACAGGGCATGTTAATCAGTTAACAACAATAGCTAGCGGAAGAAAAAAAGTACTGAAAAAGCCTCCCTCATCATTCAATTCTCATGTATGGGAGCATTTTGTCTTCACTTTCAAATATAATTATGATGGTAAAAGGATGATAGATGAAACTGTTACAGTGTTTATGTACTGTGGCATAAGAAAGCCATGTGAAAGTGGCAATACACCTAAAGCACACAACTAGTGTGCCGACAGGATGCAAACTGCAACAACCACAGCAACAGCTGCTCACTACTGCATTTATATGTAAGCAGCCATTTCCACCAGAATCAGAGCAGGCTAAATGTCATGATTCCGAGAGATTGCCAACTCTATCAGGATGTTTATCGTGGCATATATAAGGGCCATATTTTGTTTTGGAAAACAAAGATTTTAAAAACCTGCTAAAACTGCTTGAGCCATGCTATGAAATACCCCTACGTACATACTTCAACATTAAGATTCAGCATGAAAAACTAAATCATTGCAGACTTATTAGATGCATCCTCTATAGCAAACACCACAGATGGGCGGACAAAAGCTACAGAAAGCAATTTAACTGTGACTGCTCACTACATCAGTGTGGGATGGGAGATGCGAAGTCCGGTGCTACAGACACGCCCCCTCAATAATATTCACACAAGCACAAAATAAGAGCAAATACTGACAGAAACAGTAGCTGAGTGGAAATTAATGAGGCGCAATGCATGTAGCAATATACCAGTCACCACAGATAACGCCAAAAACCAAGTAAATGCAGTGACAGAGTCTGGACTGGGGCCACAGATATCTTGCTTTGCCCATGTTATAAATGTAGCATGCCAAAGGGGAATCTCAGTGAAACAGATTGATCGTCTTCTTGAAAGAATCAGGAAGGTACAACAGCAGCTCATGTGCTTAAGACCAACAAAGAAATGCTACAGATTTCAACCCACAGGCTCATACACGATGTCACAACAAGATGTAACTCCACATGTGACATGTTGGAGCACTATCTAGAGCATCAGGCAGCAGTATACTCTGCACTGACAGAAAAAAAACACTGAAAAAAACATCAAAGTCATTGCTACTTTGTCTGATGTGGATAGTAGTAAAGTAGGTCTTCCAGGGGCTCGAACCTCATAGTAGAGGAGGTCCTCCAGGGGCTCAAACCTCTCAAAACAGTCACAACCCTATTGAGCACTGAAAATTCACTACCTGTGTCCATGTTCTAAAAACCAGAATTCTACAACTGCAAATCAGAAAAAGTTAGGACACTATGGAATAAAAGGAAGTTTTACTTTTACTTTGACTTTTATTTTATTGCATTTCATTGTATTCTTCATGATTTTCATAGTTTTTTCAAAATAAACACGTATTCCAATTTTGGTTCTTCTTGCAAAACATTTTTTAAAAGTTGGAACAGTAAAGCATTTACCACTTTGTAATGTTGCCATTCCTTTTCACAACACTTAAATAACCTTTAGGGACTGAAGACACCAAGTGATGAAGTGTTTTATTTGTATTGTGTAATTTCGTCCCATTCTTCCTGCAAACAAGTCTTAAGGTGGGCAACAGTATGAGATCTTTTTATTTTTCTCTTCAAATTGCTTCAAAACCCATTCTCTGTTGGAGAGAGATCGGGACTGCAGGCAGGTCAATCAAGTACCTGTATCCTCTTGCTCTACAGTCAGGACTTTGTAATGTGTCTTGTTGAAGTATGCATAGGCGTCCCTGGAAAAGAAGGCAGCATATTGTGCTCCTAAATCTCTATGTACTTTTTGAACATTAATGGTGCCATCACAGTGCAAGTTACCAAGGGCACTAACACAACCCCATACCATGACCCTGGCTTTTGGACTTGTTGCTGGTAACAGTCTGGATTATTCTTTTTGTCTTTGGTCCAGAGTACACGTGCATTTCTCTCCAAAAATACCTGAATTACTGATTTATCTGACCACAGAACACGTTTCCACTGTGTGATGGTCCATCCCAGATGCCTCCGAGCCCAGAGAAGTTGACACTGGACACTGTAAACATAGGACGTCCTCTTGGTACAGTACAGTTTTCACTGACATTTGTGCATGTAACTACATATTGTGGTACTTGAAGAAGGTTTGCCAACATAGTCCATGTCCATGTGGCAATATTGCATAAAAATGAATGAAGATTCTTGATGCAGTGCCACCTGAGGGATTGGAGATCACAGTTGTTCAGCTAAGGCTTGTGCCCTTATCCTTTATACACGGAAATTGCTCCAGATTCCTTGAATGTTTTAATTATGTTAAGCACTGTTGAAAGTGAAATATCTAAATATCTTCCTATCTTTCTTTGAGGAACATTGTTTTAAAAAATTTCAACCATTTTCTGACATATTTGTTGGCAAACTGGTGATCCTCTGTCTAGGTCTCAAGGACTAGATATTTCTTGGATGCTGCTTTTGAACCAAATCATAGTTACAATCACCTGTTGACATCACCTGTTTCAAATCACATCATTATTTAACCATTTTACCTGATTGCTTGGCCTAAATTGCTCCTTTGCCAACTTGTTTTGAAATGTGTTGCAAGAACCAAAATTGGACTACGTGTTTATTTATTATTACACCAGCATTACTAAAGGTATCCAACCCTGCCCTACGTGAGAAGACATACAGTGATCACACCACTGTGATTGTGGCTGTTGAAGAGGTAAAATAGCAATAATATTTTTATGTGAACAATTGTTCTTTCTTTTAAATAATATTTTCATATTAATATTTGTAATTATAATATGTTATTTTATTCTGCAGGCTCAGGCCACAGAGCCAACACCCACCGGAGCAGACACAGAGCCAAAGAAAAGAACTCAGCAATGGAAAAGCTTTTAGGTGATACATTTGTACAGAAGTCATACACAGACAAGACACGATACAGGACAGCAAGCAGTATGTCAATGGATGGTGGTAATCTAGTGGCATGGTGGAAACACAATAGTATTTATGTGTATGAGTAAATAGTATTTATGTTTATGAGTATATATTCCCTCACATTGCAAAAATGGCTAGACATTTGCCGGCTGTGCCTGCCACTTCAGTTCCTAGTGAGAGGTTGTTCTCCACTGCAGGTGACATAGTGAGTGCTAAGAGGTCTACTCTCTCCCAAGAGAATATAGACATCCCCATTCATTCATTTTCCCTTGGCTTAGTCTGTTATTAATCAGGGCTCACCACAACGGAATGAACCACCAACTATTTCAGCATATGTTTTACGCAGCAGATGCCCATACACTCTCGCCAATTACACATGCACACATACACCAAGGCCAATTTTGTTTACCCAATTCATCCTATACCACATGTCTTTGGACTGTGGGGAAACAGGAGCACCCGGAGGAAACCCACACGAGCACGAGAACATGCAAACTCCACACAGAAATACGCAATGAGCCACTATGCCGCCCCTAGACATCCTCCTCAATAAAAATGTCATTGTAAGGTTTGGTCTATTTTCAAGTGTCTGTTTTTCTCTGCCAATAATAACTCGTTCATTAACTTTGTAAAAGCCTTTGACATCATGCATCACTCTGGAAGATTCTACCACATATTGCATTCTAAACAAAATGGTCTGTGTCATCCAGTTACTATAAAAGAGCTTTGAATGATGTGTCATCCACAATAGTGAGCTGACAGAACCTTTTCTAATGGACACTGGAGAGAGCAAGGCTGCCTTCAGTCCTATACTTCCTAGCCATTGACTGGCTGATTCTCTTATGGCTGAACAACATCTCCAATAACGACATGACTACCAAAAGAAACATGGCAAAAAACAGTTGAAACAGTTGACAAAGGGTTGAAAAGCAAAGGGCTTACTTTCTAGAGTGTCCTGTGGATATCGGTAGACCGAACAAAATGGAGGACCCTTGCTGATGCCTCATGCAGCAGATAGTGCAGAGAGGATTAACATTACATATCGAAATCCATTATAAATAAATGATTTGTTTTTGTCTAATGAAAGGTTTTGTCTAACTCTTGACAAATAGTAAAAAAATATAATAATTTATATATTTTAATTATGCAGGTACACGGTGACATTTGTGTAAATGTTTACTTAGACATTGAGATTCACATTTGAAAGTTAATCAAAGTCTTTAAGAGAGGAAATAATTGTGCAAATGGTAACTCAAAGCAAAAGGCACAGCCTGTTACAATTAAATTAAAGACAGCCTATTTTAGTTTCTTTGTTTGTTTAATTTTGTAAGCTTAAGTTAATGTATAACAGACTGACTATAATGATACATAATGACGGTGCAAGAAAGCAATCAAAAATAAATAAATAATATGTGGCCATCAGGAGTGTGAGAGACATCAGAGAGTGCCAACACTGGGTGCTGAAATCCACAGATAACACACACACACACACACGTAACCTGAAATTACAAAATGATCCCTGACAGTTGTCCTGGCAACCCTAAAGGATTCTATTTTAATGAGTCCTGTAGATTTAGCCTGTTTAAAAGTGATGCATTTTTGCTTATGTGTATGAACAAAATACAGCCAGAAAATATATTTATATAAAGCAGGATATAACGATGCACATGTTATTGTAAACATTAACATTGCATTGCATAAACTTTATATATATATATATATATATATATATATATATATATATATATATATATATATATATATAAAATGCAATATTAACGTTTACATTATCGTGCCTCATTATATCCTGCTACAGAATCAACAGAACTATCAGAAACTCTACAGTTATTTCTAGGCTTATAAAATACTGTTGGAGTTTTGATTTATACCTGCTAAATCAAATTAGGCAGTTGTTAATAATAAATTATAGATAAATTTAAATATTGTCTATACATCAAAGATTAGCTAAGTGCAAGATGTGCAAAGATAAAATCAAAACCCATAATGATTCTTTAGTAAATTACTGCACCTGATTAGTATAGTGACGCCTACATCCTCACAACTCGCATAAACACGTGCCCAGGTATCCTTAATGATGCCCCGCTCCACATCCGTCAGAGGCTCTGGTCTCTCCCTCCCCTCCGTCTCTTCATCCTCCCTCTCTTTCTGCATGCCACAGACACACCACGGGGTACTTGCGCCTGATGCAGGAACAGACGGTGAAATGAGAGGCTGTGGTGGTGGGGAAGACTGACGAAGTTGGCGGAGGGGGCAACAGAAATCCAGGGCAAGAGAGTAGAGAGTGTGCATCCGCCCCCCTCTCACTCTATGCCCCTCACTCCCTGATGCAGGCAGGATGAATTCACTTCTGGCAATTTTCCGATGAATGTATCTGTTGTCTCTGTCTCTGTTGTCAATCTCATCGACACCTTTTTTGTTCCTTGTCTTACAAGCTGCTTTGGTCTCTATCTACCCTCGAACACAGATGTTGCCTGTGCTTGGAACTGCTGGATTTGTAATGACTTCAGATATGGAACGTTTGGAGGAGAGGGAGGGAGCTGGAGAGAAGAGTGACAGGGAGGGGGTATTTGGTTGAGAGGGGGAGGGAGAGCATGAAAATTCTTGCTCCCAATCAGCCCTTTCCAAGCTTTGCTTTGCCACAGATTGCAGAAACACACAAATATTCAACAATTATTTAAACCCTATGTGTATGTGTGTGTCGAGGCATGGCTTACTATTAACATGGTTATTAGAAATTAAAATAAAATAATAATTATGTGAATTTCATTATTAAAATTTATCTCAGAACAGTTGAAGGACTATATTGTTTCAAATTCCAATTGTTCATGTGTGTTTGTTTGGTGTTTTGCTCTAAGGCAGTGAAGAGAGCAAGCAAGGAAATTGAGATGAGCACAAAGAAAAAAATAAAATGCAGATACATAATCATAACATCTAACATTGTTCATTTAGTGAAGATTATTCAAATGGTTCTGTAAGTACACCTTCAGTTATATTTTGTATTTTCTTAAAATGCTCAATTTTCTGGGATAACCCACAAGAACGAATTCTACAGTTCCTTTTTGTTAGTACTCAATGCTGTGTTTGAGTGCCATTGTCTGAAACATGTGCAATCACAACAATTCTAGGCAAAGGAAAGAATTGCAAGGTAATGCAGCATGATCAAGACCATCATAGGGATCACATTTATATATTAAATAATCTATTGACAATAATTTAAGAAATTGCATCAATGAGATGCATTTTGGGATAATCACATCAAAATAATGCATTTAATTTATAAAAAATGAGTAAATAAAAAAGTTACATTTCAGTTTTAATGTAAAAGGGCAAGTTTCCTTAAAGAGCCCATATTATACATGAAATAGGGTCATATTTAGGTTGTAAGGGTCTCCAACAACAGTCTAATATGCATGCAAGGTCAAAAAACACTTTGATGGTCTTATAATCTGCATTTATTTTTACCTAATTATCCCAGCGACTCCCATATGAATCGTTCAGCGATTCATTTGTTCCCAAACCCCTCCTCAGCGCGAAGCTAATCTTCGCTGATTGGACCGATGACAGCCTGCTGCGATTGGTCGACACGGACAAGGCTTCAGCGCCAGACAGAGTGAAATGCCCAGCTGCTAATCTACAATATAAAAGTAGTCACAGTGCATACACGCTTCATAGTGGATTTTGGCTGCCAGTGGGTGAATGTAAACACAGACGATGGACTAGAAAATACTGACGACTAACTATTTTATCAAGCAAAAAGTCCAAGAACTGGCGAGGAGGTCACAGTCTTCTTGCTCTTTTCACACACACACACACGCACACACACACACACACAGGGCCTGCGCGTCCATAGTGGACCGGCTGAATAGAGAGGGCGCGGTGCTCAGTTATATCCGCGAAAACCCGTGCGTTACACACACGAGGAGACACACACACACACACACGGAGGGCCGGCGCGTCCATAAAGGAGCGGCTGAATAGAGAGGGCGCGGCGCGGCGCTCAGTTATATCCGCGAAAACCCGTGCGTTACACACACGAGGAGACACACACACACACACACAGAGGGCCGGCGCGTCCATAAAGGAGCGGCTGAATAGAGAGGGCGCGGCGCTCAGTTATATCCGCGAAAACCCGTGCGTTACACACACGAGGAGACACAGACACACACACACACAGGGCCGGCGCGTCCATAGAGGAGCGGCGCTGTTATATCCGCGAATACCCGTGCGTTACACACACGAGGAGACAATAATATTGAGCTGAAATATTTTGAAACTTGTCCGTTGCATGTGTGTAAACAGCTGACGATCCGTAATCAAAGCGGCACGCGTTGCGTTTTCAACGTGGCTTTACACGCGATATGAGAATATAAAGAGTTAACCTGATACAGCACACGCGGTTACAAGTAACAAAACACAACTAAATACATCATGTGCAAGCTAGAGTAAACGAGGCAACAGTTTTAATCGCACGTACTTACACTGGTGAAATGGGGGTAGAAACTGATCCATGATGCACTGATCCATGTTCTGACAGTCTATACTGATCCTTCCTTTAACAAACTGATGAAGTCTTCTTTGAAAGCAGATAGTTTTCAGAAGCACTCAGAACTGCTCAAGGCTGGGCTATATTGCTGATGTTTCATCTTTGATTAGACTGTCCATAATATCCATCTGCACAGCGTGACTTCATTCGACCGGTGTCTGTGTGTGTCTCTGTGTGTGTGTGTGACTTTTTTTCTGTTAGTGGGCGGGGCCGCAGGTTTCAAATCTCCCGGGTTTGTGCGCCCAACTACTTGTGTTTCGTAGCTGCGTCATCGCGAAACACCTAATGACTCGTTATCAAGACGACTCGTTTGAAGCACTATGAGTCGACTCTTTTATAGATGAATCAATAGTTTTAAACACTGTACACTTACAGATTTAAGCCTTAGCTGGATATTTCACTTCACTTAGAGCTGTGTGACACACTACATGGAAGGGCATTTTCAAAAACCCATAATATGGGCTCTTTAAAAACACTTCATTTTCAGTGGAAAATAACTAGCATCTTTTGCAAGCAAAATTGAAGTTTCAGCAAAACATCAGTAAATTAAGTATTGTTTACTTTTATTTTTTCATGATAGAACTTGACAAATGATGGTAGTTCATTCTGCTAAGACGCCAATTGAATGCATATGAAGCTGCTGAGCACAGCTCTCACAGGTGTAGCCACTTTGCAATTAAAAGTATAAAAGGCTGTCTTGAGAAAAACTCATTAGACTCAGTGGTATTATCCTTTTGCTTCAGAGCCTCACTCAACTTTTACAGTGCATTCAGATGGATTTCAATGATGTATGGATTTCAGCATCACTGGTGCTTCACTGCACCAAACCAAGCAGTCTATCAGAGCAGTTTCCTTTAAAAAGCAAAATAATCATCAAACACATCTTTTAAAAGATGTCACCCCAGCTGTGCATAGCTGGGTGTAGTGGTTTTCTGCCACTGAAGGAGTTACTGTGTTTTTAAATTGTTGTGTGGCATGTCTAAATATCATGCATGTTAACGCAGTGCTTGTGAGCGGTTCATGCTCACTGGGTATGTCCATGCCAAGGTGCTGAGGTTCCTGACAATCGAGTGGAACACTATGGTTGCATCCGAAACCGCCTACTACCCATTAGGTACTGCGTTTGAATTTAAATGTACTACTCGGCTGTTAGAAAAGTACGTTCTATACAGTATGAATGTGAGCAGTATGAATGGAATTCGGATGTACTACATCCGACTTTTTGTCATTATCACATGACCTAGCTGCGTCAGTTGCGTTGCTTCACTCCCATTTATGAATTCGCTCACGGGGCATCATGGGATTGTGCAGCATGCATGGGATGCGGACTTCAGAATCTCTCCGGTGGTAGTGAGTCATCCGGGTACTTTTTAGCATACTGATTTTCGAATTCTATGATTTTGGACATACTACTCTGCTCGCAAACTGATTTTAGCGTACTGTATAGTATGGAAGTATGCGGTTTCGGACACAACCTATAACTACATGCAACAAGAGAAATCTTTTTCATGTTAAAAGCCTTTTAGTCTAAACCATCACCTGAAATTTCTATTTTAGAAATGGTTTCTATTTCTAGCTATGACAATAATCAACTAAGGTACTGATTGTTTTTTCAGTGATAAATGTGAGTTTTAATACAACTACTATTATGTTTAATTGTATCCAAAAAAACATAAAACCACAGCTGGCCAATACTTGTGCTAGATTGGCAAAGAACCATTCAATCCAACAGCCATTTTCATTAGCCCTTCACCTCGGGAATTTTTCGCGAGTTTTTTCCTATCTGTTCTACCCAGAGGAATCGCATTATTTGTTTCCTCACTGTCATTTGACTACAGTGTAATTTTTTAAATCTTACGGTACTCCGTAAAGTTTACCACACACTAAAATGGCTCTGTCATGGGTAATAAAGATACTGAGAAGGATCCAAAAATGCAAGTAAAAGTTTATTTGACACAGACAGACGAATCGGGTCCAGCAGCCACTCCTCACAATCCTGAGCACAGACAGACACACATGAGCAAACACAACGAACTGACAAGGAAACATAAAAACGTTGCCCAGATATAGACACGATAATGAACCTCAGCTGGCGAGCTAATCAAAACAGCTGAGTACCGTCATGACACGTGACCATAACAAATTCACGTGGACAACCAAAACAAAACAAACCCACGTGACAAAACAGACACACCGGAAGGCGCACAAACCTGCAACCGTGATAGTACCCCTCCTCTTAAGAGCACCTCCTGGTGCTCCCAGAAGAGCTTACCTGGCGATTGTAACCATCGATAAGAGAGTGATCCAATATGTCCTTAGCAGGAACCCAACTTCTCTCCTCTGGACTGTAACCTTCCCAGTCCACCAAGTACTGAAATCCTCGCCCCCTCCATCTCGAATTTAGAATGCGCTTAACCAAATAAACAGTCTCCCCATTTACGAGACGAGGCGGGGGAGGGACCGGCGTGGGCGGATTAATGGGCGCATGAAAAACGGGCTTTAATTTGGAAACATGAAACACGGGATGTATTCTCCTGTACGCTGGAGGAAGTTTGAGGCAGACTGCCACCGGACTAATGATCTTGATGACAGTGAATGGGCCAATAAATTTAGGTGCAAGCTTATTATATACGGAACGCAAGGGAATATTCTTGGTTGAAATCCTGGACCAACTTTTTGACCAACGACGTAAACGGGAGGCTTAGACCAGTGGCGATCGGCTTTAGCCTTGGTGCGCGCACCCACTTGGAGGAGGGTCTGTCTGGCCATGTTCCAAGTGCGTCGGCACCTCTGGACAATGGCGTGGGCGGAGGGGACCGCGACTTCGGATTCCAGACTGGGAAAAGCTAGTGGCTGGTAACCTAAACTACACTGAAACGGAGAGAGGCCCGTGGCTGACACTGGTAAAGAGTTGTGTGCGTACTCCACCCATGGGAGCTGCTCTGGGAAACCAAACAACGTAACATGCGCTCGAGATCTTAGTTGGCCTTCTCTGTTTGTCCGTTACTCTGAGGATGGAAACCAGAAGAAAGTCATACAGTCGCCCCAATTAACGACAGAATTCTCTCCAAAATTTAGAGACAAACTGAGGCCCCCTGTCAGAAACCACGTCCGTCGGAAGGCCATGAATGCGAAAGACGTGATTAATGACAGCATCTGCTGTCTCTTTGGCTGAGGGTAATTTGGGCAGAAGAATAAAATGAGTAGCCTTCGAGAACCGGTCCACAACGGTCAAAACAGCCATATTGCCACCAGATGGCGGGAGACCTCTGACAAAATCTTGCGAAATGTGCGATCAGGGTCTCGAAGGCACTGACAGAGGATGAAGGAGTCCATCGGGAGGTCGATTAGAAGTCTTAGAAACAGCACAAACAGAACAGGCAAAATAGCAAAATAATGGCCATAGCTGGCCACCAGAATCGCTGTTTAACCAAAAAAAAGTATGACTCACTCCAGGATGACAAGCCACTTTGGAGGAATGTCCCCATCGAATGACGTCAGACCGAATCTCCTCTGGCACAAACAAGCGACTGGGTGGGCATCCGGCCGGGGGCATTACCCCATCCAAGGCTGTGCGAACCCTGCTCTCGATCTCCCATGTCACCGCAGAAATACAAATCCTCTAAGGAATGATGGGCTCAAGAGACGTATTGAGCTCGGAAAAATCCAAAAGACGGGATAAAGCATCGGGTTTGATGTTTTTAGAACCCGGTCGATAAGAGATGGTAAAGTCGAATTGTTCGAAAAAATAAAGCCACCGAGCCTGCCTGGAACTAGGTGTAAACAGGACTCAAATTAAAATTAGTAGTATAAAGAAAAAAAGTTTATAACATGTCTATGATGTAAATTTCATACATGTAAGAAAAAAAGACAGACACTTAAATTGAGAGAGAAATGCCTTTAATTCTTTAAGCATGTAAGTGATATGCAAATAACTGCACCAAAATGTATCCAATTGAAGAAAGAATCAGCACTGCAGGTAAAAATTGCCCAATGAGTAGAGTTTTCAGAACGACGCTGGCTCTGCCCACCGGAGTTGTGAGAGAAACCGAAAGGGGAGAAGAATAAAAAGCGAACACAGACGAGTATGAAAAGCAAAGAGATTTAGAGGAAAAGATTTGTTAATTTTAAATAGAAAAATAACTGAGCATACACAGATGATTTATTAGTTATTCACAACTAAACCGCTAGTCAAAAGTTTGAGCTAAGAGATTAAACTTACCTGGTAAAAGACCTAGACGATCTGAAGTTTCGAGTTGAAGATGGAGTTGGAGTTCATGGTGTATTAACCTAATAATAAATCAGAGGAATCGGCCAGATTTGTTGTGTTCATTTAAACTTGGATGTTCTGCTGAACATTTCGCGCTGACAGAAGAGGATGATGGCGAGCCACCCATAGACTTTGAACCCTCAACATTTCGTTTTCTGGATTCTCATCTTCTTTTTGGCTGATGGTGATTATTTTCATTTGAAACTCTTAAGGATTGGAGGTATTTTCTGAACTCAAAATCCAGGACTGAGGTCAATTCACATCAAAAGTTGTGGTATGAATTTCAGTTTCAAGTTGTCTTACTTTTCATTTCCAAAAAAATTGTTATTTGGACTGTATAATAATTTTATAGGACTGTGAATGATTATGTTGTTTTGATATACAATTGAGTGAAGTTTAAACTGGAGTTTGAATTACAAAAAGACTAATAAGAAAAGAGGAAAATAACCCGAGCTCAATCTAAACTAAATTTAAACCTAAACTAAATCAAACTAAATAGGGTTTTAATCTAAAATAACAAATAATTATCTAAGATACATTAATATAAAATTTGAGGTGAAAAGTTTGGTGATAAAAGGACAAATTGTTTATTTATTTTGAAGTTGAATTTGATTTAGTTTTTCTTTCTGAGAGAAAGATACATTTACCTGATTCATTTGTTTCTTGCAAAAAATACGTTTTGTTGGTTATTGTTTTTGTTTATTTTTCTCCTCGTACAAATTGTATTTTATTTGATCAGTTTTCTCTTATTCACCACAGTAAACGGAAAATTATAACACTTTAAGCTTTGCATTGAGTGCGTGTGTTTGTATACTTTGCCTCCGAACATTGAGTTTTCTGATTTGGCCCATTGACCTGACTGACAACAAGATATTAGTTGTGTAGCCTTTAGTTAGCATCTGCAAAAAGGAAAAATATACTCTTACGAGCGTTACACAAGTCGTTTGGCGGACTTGATGTATTCAAGGTTCTTATGGTCAGTCCAAACGATAAAGGGAAGCCCCGAACCCTCCAACCAATGACGCCACTATTCCAAAGCGAGTTTGACAGCCAACAACTCCCTATTACCAATGTCGTGATTACGTTCTGCGGGAGATAATCATGAGAAAAAATTGCGCAAGGATGCATTCTGTCGTCCGAGGACTGCACGTGTTGGACAGGATAGCCGCCCACTCCCACCTCTGACGCGTCAACCTCCACCACAAACTGCCGGGAGGGATCAGGAGTCACTAGAATGGGGACTAAAACAAATCAGCCCTTTAATTTTGTGAATGCAGCCTGTGCTGCACTCGACCACCTGAAGGGAGTTTTGGAGGAGGTTAAGGATGTCAAAGGGGCGGCGAGCTGGCTGAAATTGTAAATAAAAAGCCCAGAAATCTCTGCAGGGCCTTACGAGACTCAGGAATTGGCCAATTCACACAGCCGAATCTTCTCTGGATCCATGCACCCCCCCTCGACCGACACAATGTGTCCTAGAAAGGAAACAGGACTGTGCATAGAACACGCATTTCTCCGCCTTGACAAAAAGCCCATTCTCTAGCAGCCTCTGAAGCACTCGCCTGCACATGTTCCTGGAGAGAACGGGAAAAAATCAGAATGTCATCCAGGTAGAAATAAATAAACTGATCTATCATGTCTCGCAACACATCATTTACAAGTGCTTGGAAAACTGCAGGAGCATTAGAAAGCCCAAAAGGAAGAACCCAATATTCAAATGCTCCCTGTGGGTATTAAACGCAGTCTTCCATTCATGACCCTCCTTAATGCGAACCAAATGATGTGCGTTGCGGAGGTCTAATTTTGTGAAAAAAGAAGCCCCTTGCAGATGCTCGAATGCTGAAGACATCTGCGGCAAAGGATATGTATTCTTCACCGTGATGTTGTTCAGCCCTCAATAATCTATGCAAGGTCGAAGAGACCCGTCTTTCTTTTTCAAGAAAAAGAACTCCACTCCCGCCGGTGAAGAAGGGCGAATGATCTTAGCCGCTAGAGAATCAGAAATGTATTTCTCCATGGCCTCCCTCTAAGGAATGGAAAGAGAATATAACTTGCCTTTAGGCGGAGACTTACCTGGCAATAAGTCTATAGCACTGTCATAGAGACGATGAGGAGGCAGAGAAGCAGCTCGAGACTTACTGAACACTCTCTTTAGGTCAAGGTACTCACTGGGCACGTTTTGACAGGTCCATGCGCTCCTCCTGAAACACAGAACAAGACACCGCAGAGAGAGCAGACGAAAGACAAGACTCATGACAGTTCTCACTCCACGAAAATATCGTATTCATACCCCAGTTGTTATGAGGTTTATGGAGAACCAACCAAGGATGCCCTAAAACCACCGGTGTGTTAGAATAGTCTGTTAAAAAAATGATATGTGTTCAACATGATTTCCAGATGTAATAAGCTTTATGGGTTTAGTGGAGTGAGTGACTGTGGGAGTGACCGAAAGTTTAAAACTGAAAGCAAAACTAGAGTCAATGAAATTCCCCTCTGCCCCGGAATCAATAAGGGCATGGGTGTTCTGGGTTCCGGAAAGGCCATGATAAGGTAACGGGAAGTAATGTAGCCGCTGCAGAGGGTTTATCCAAACTGATTTCACCCATCAATAACCTCTTACCTACTGATGGGTGTTGACTTTTACTGGACAAGAGACCACGCAGTGTCCCACGCCATAACAGTAAAGACAGAGTCCCTTGTTTCTTCGTCGGCGCTTCTCCTGCACAGGCGGGATCTGCCCACCTGCATAGGTTCCAGGTCAACACTCCGCACTTCCGCCGCCGCAGCCAAAGCCGGAAGGTCAGAGACTGGATTCGAAAACCTCCCTTGCTCCATGCGGTTCTCTCGGCAAAGTAGTCTGGTGTCCACTCAGATAGCCAGATCTACTAGTTCATCCAGAGTCTTAGGAAGATCCAGTGTGTAGATCTTGTCCTGAAGACGGTCTGACAAACCTCTGTGTTCCAGCCGCATTCAGCAGCCAAGGTTCGGAACTCGATCAAGTAATCTACCACGCTCCGATTCCCCTGACGGAGCTCGGCGAGGATTTGGGCGGCGTTCCTACCCGGAAGTGGCCCGATCAAAAACCTTTTTGAGTTCTTTGGAGAACAGTTCAAAAGTAGCACAACATGGCAGCTTTGAAAGTGATAACGAAGGCAACCTTAGACTGCTCTGTGGAGAACAATGATGGTTGCAACGTTATACATAAGGAACACTGGAATAGAAAGGACCGGCATAAGTGAGGCTCTCCAGAATAACAGGTCGGGGGAGGAAGGTGAGGTTCAACAGAGCGGTTAGCAACCACCGGTGCTGGCAACACTTCTGGAGCTGGTGCGGCTTCAGCTTGTGCCGCTCCAGTAACCAGCTGTTGGACCTGAGTGGTGAGCAGGGAAACCTGGCCGACCAAAGTCTGAATAGCCTGAGCGGTGGTAGCCAAAGCCTCATCCTGCCGATCAATCCTGGCATTGCTGAGTGAGACGAACTCTGAGATCTGTGACATACTCGCTGGATCCATAGTAAGGTCAGTTCGTTTTGTCACAGGTAATAAAGATACTGAGAAGGATCCAAAAATGCAAGTAAAAGTTTATTTGACACAGTCAGAATAAACTAGACAGGACAGGGTAAATGACTGAGTACACGAGGGATATAGGGCTGTAGCAAACGGGAAACAGACAGACGAATTGGGTCCAGCAGCCACTCCTCACAGTCCTGAGCACAGACAGACACACATGAGCAAACACAACGAACTGACAAGGAAACATAGAAGTGTTTCCCAGATATAGACACAATAAGGAACCTCAGCTGGCAAGCTAATCAAAACAGCTGAGTACCGTCATGACACGTGACCATAACAAATACACGGGACAACCAAAACAAAACAAACCCACGTGACAAAACAGACACTCCAGAAAGTGCACAAACCTGCAACCGTGACAGGCTCACAGCTCAATCACCACTAGTTTCCCACTGACATGCAAGCCGTGTCCTAATAATCTTCTGACAGAAGATGGTCATGATATTTGTCCATTGTGTTTGGGTATTCAACATTTGAGAGACACACTCACGGACCCATGTTTACAATACAGTCTCTTGCCGTTGTTGGAGCGATAGCTCCGTCTCGCCGAGTTGGACCCTAATTCGACTATAAGATTGGGACATATGGATCTCACTGCACATCGAGCTCAGAAATGCAGAGCCTCTGCGACAGACAGTGCCCCCATCCAACAAAAAAAGAGCCACGTCACAGAGTGCAGAAAGCCCACATCCTGAGGAGACTTCGCTTTCTAGTACTGTAGCTTTTCTTTCTTCAGAGATGGAAGAAAATAAACATTTAATCCATTCTCTCTGACCCATAACGACAACACTAGAGGATGAGAATTATCAGAAGGAAAGAAATGTGGAGTCCCTTGATTCACATTGTCTTTCTCATCCTGAATTAAATGTGCTTTCTACATGAGCTTCAGAAGTTTTTTTTCGTGATCATGAGAAAGACGTGGTTGCTACTGTGCATCTTTCACCCCAAAATACTATGACCAGGAGTCTTCAGCAGGGTCGAGCAGGGGATCAGTTCAGTCATCTGAGAAAGCCCAAACACCTTCTGATGACTCACTGGCCTTGATCGGAATGGCAATTGCGCATTTGGGGCTTGATAAGGCACATACTCTGTCTGCTCAGACTAATGTATTTTTCAGATGCCCCTCAACTACAGCATCCTTTGCTATACCAGCATGTAAAGATTTTGTGACTGAATTTTCAAATGCATTCACCGGAGCTGGCCCACCTAAACGCTGCTCAAGGACTGCTCATACATTAGCATCTATGGCTGGAGCAGATGTCATAGGGGTGAGCCATGCCCCAGAAATAGAATAGTCTGTTGCAGCCTTGGTGGTATCACCCGATGAAGCTGTACAGGGTAATGTGCAATGTCCAAGTGTGCAATGCTGTCTCACAGACACACTGCTGAAAAAGGCATACCAGTCTGTTGCAAACATACCACGCACTGAAAACACAATTTGCCAGCTGCTATTTGCTACTACTAAGACACTGGAACCAGCAAATGCTGACCCCTCTGTTTCAAAGTTCCTTGAAACAGCTCTTTTAACAATGGGTCACATGACACGTGAATTGGATAACCTTACAGCCACGTTCTTAGCAGCCCACTGCCAGGTATGTCTCACCCAGGCACGACTTCCTGAGGAGTGTAAAAAAAAAACCTTTAAAGACCTTCCCTTCATTGCATGTCTTTACACCTGCAGTTCTGAACTGCTGGAAAAAAGGGTAAAGCTGTCAGAGACCACACGCCAGCTGACACAGACTCAGCGCAACCCTACTTTCAAGACAACTGCAGACCATACCGTGCCAGAGCAGCGTTTCTGCCAGCATGCACCATCTCAGTAACCGCATCCCCAAAGACCTTGCGTTTTGAAGGATGTTCGAGCTTTTCGTCCCTCTCACCGACAGCATCCAGGAGGGTCACGTCAGTGTCGCCCGTGACCACTAAAAACCACACACACAAAGTCTGAAGCATTTGTGCCGGCAGTCAAAATTTTTTCAACAGAGCAGCTGGCCTACTGGAGGGACCCCTGGGTTTTAAAGACACTGAGCAGTGGGTACTAGGGTTGGGTATCATTTGGGATTTTTTCGATACCAGTGCTAAATCAATACTTTTATCAGTAATCTAATGATTTGCCTTAATCTGAATAAGACAATAATATGATCATGGTGTTTACATAAGTTGCTTTTTTGCCCTCTCATTCATTTAAAATAATGTTTTGAACAATTTCAGTGTTTCCTAAAAAGATTATTATTCTAGAGTCATTATAAGTCATGTTTATTTCTTGAATAAAAGCAGTTTTTTATTTAATAAAATTAAGGTCAGTATTAATAGCCTCCTTAAGAAATATTTACTGAATATTTTTTGATATACACAACAAATCAGTTACAAAATAATTTGACTAATTATTTCAACTTTCGTAGTTAAAAGTCTTTAAATTACACTGTAATCTGAATAAAAGACTATAAAACACTTAAAGGGACTTTGTCTGAATACAACTGTCTTGCAAAATAACTAGTAAAATGTTATGCACTGACTGTCACCATGGGGAAGATAAAAAAAAGTAGATATTAGAAATTAGCTAGTTAAACTATTATGTTTAAAAATGTGTTGTAAATAAATCATGTGTTGAAAAAGAAAATCAAAAATGAATGAAAGCAAAACTGAACGAATTGAAAATGACTTACATGAGCGTGACTGAAAACTACATTTGATCAATGTGTTACATCTGTTCTTTAGTACTTGCTGACTGTTTGTAAATTCAATACTGCATTTCCTAACGTAATATTATGTGCACTAGATTTCTGATTAATAATGGTCTCTGCATAGCCGAGCACTTCCTATATTAAAAGTGTTAATTCGCTATTACCTGTGTCATTTGGGCGTCAACCTCTGACGAATGCGGGGAACTAGGCTAATGCGCTCAGCACCGTAATGACAGAGAGAGCGAGTGCAAGTGTCACCTAGAGCGCGCAGAGAGAGGTGTTAGTCATTTCTCCGCCTTTTGCCACCGATGGCTGATCTCGCTTCTCTGTGGCGTTTTGACACAAAAATACACGTTCAAATTTAGGGGGGCCAGAGGGGGGGCCAAGCTTGTTGACACGGGGACTGGTGGAAGAATGCTCTTTTAATGGAATTTGATACCGCACGTTAAATGGAAAGAAAAAACCTCCGCATTTCGCGACGCAGGTGTCTGTGGTCCTTTTAAGGTTATCAAAAATCCCTGTTTACATGGTAGTCTAGTCTCTAAATCAGAGTATTGTCTAAGTCATATCAAAATCGGAGCATTAGTGTCAATGTACGTACTCATTGAAAGTGCCATATGATGTCAGAGACAGTGCATTCCTCTGCCTTTGAACCCTCAAATGTGTCATTATGCTTGACATGTTTCCCCCTTATATGCAACTTTTGTAAATCATGTGCTTCACGTTGTTGTGTCAGAATCCTTTCTTGTAAAATGCGCTTTAGAACGCTTAAAAGCAAATTTGATGAACATTTTTTAGATTAGATTAGATTCAACTTTATTGTCATTACACATGTACAAGTACAAGGCAACGAAATGCAGTTTCGGTCTAACCAGCTGTGCAATAGCAGCAAGTGCAGAATATAGGTATAAGTTATAAAGTGCAGTTATAGAAAAACTATGGTAATATTTACAGATGGATGTACTATGAACATTATATACAGGTTGTATTAGCTATGAACAGAGATTAACAATAAATGAATATATGTACAGGTAGCTATTAATAATCTGAAGTGTGCAGATAGATAAACATAAATACAAATGTATATGTACAGTGGGTGTGTACATAATTACAAATGTCCATGTGCAGTGGGTATGTACAGTTCAAATAAATGAATCAGTGCAATGAATATGTGCAAATGTTAAATAGTGCAGTGATTGTGAGTATAAGTTAGAGGAGTGTGGGGTGTGTATTGGGGGGGCAAAAGAGTCAGTGAGGGGCAGAGTTCAAAAGGGTTTTTGAATTTTGCTATTTTGCCACTTGGTGTTCGTTGCATAGCAACGACCAACCGGGAAGTCCCGAGGACTCGCCCGAAACTTCAGTCATTCACGCATGCGCAGCTCGCTAGAGTCGACTTGAACTGAAAGTAAACAAGTAAACAAGCACGAGGCTAAGCTAACCGACGCTAACGCGTCGCATTGAAGTATATGTGTGTTTAGTGATATCGAAGGCTAGCACAAAGCATTGTATGGCTGATGTTAAAGTGAACTTTGATTCACGCTAGCGGATTTTCAATCTTTGATGTTTTCTCTTCATGCTTACCTTATGTCTCATCTCCTTTTCTCGTTTGGAAAATAAGTTGACAAGCGCTGAAGTTAATAAAGGGTGTACGATCTCATTGTTGACATTTACATTTAGTCATTTAGCAGACGCTTTTATCCAAAGCGACTTACAAATGGTGATGTTAATCACATTTGTCCAAACGGCTTTTGCCGCTGTATTGGGCCCATGTCACCAGTCGGAACTCCCAAAAGCTGTTGGCCTCTTGCAAAACATACTATTGCTTAATCCCCTTGTTAGAATGTTTCACGAGTGACATAAATGCTTTTATCGAAACTACTCAAACTGTAAGAACGACCATTTCTTACCACGGTTGACTGGGAAGTCAATTTATAAGCATAGTGTTAAGTTTAATCATAACATTAATTGTCCTTTAGACTTTAATGACTATTTCTCTTGGTTGAGTTATGACCATCGTCATTGCTGTTGTGAAATTTCAATTTCATTTATAGTTAATGACGCTTGGCTGCCCTATCACAATAACAGTTATTGATTAATGCAATCAAATACATCCTGACCAATTAATCAACATCTAGGAACAACTATTTTCTATGATCATTGATGTACTGGCAATGTTTAATGATTAAAATAATCATATTGTTATATGTCTGGGAAGTTCAATTGCAAACCTCACTGAGTGATCTTGACAGCATCAATACTGCATATGTCTTATTTCAACCTTTGGTTGTTTTGTTTAATTTAGTTATAATAATAATAATCATTATTATTATTATTATTATTATTATTATTATTATTATTATTATTCCTTTTCACCTCTTTCCATCTCTGTTCATGAATAGTCCATTAGTCTCAGAGCTCAATAACAGTTTGTGATTAACTTAAATAATTTGATCCAGTTTAATGAAGTCTGGAAACCCTATTGATGTGAGTTTAATTGAGACGTCAAATTTACTCTGTATTGTTTAATGATTGATTTGAATCGTAATTGTTCTCCTTATACTTTTTATTACTCCATTGAGTATTAATGTCACTCAGCATTGCTGTCTGGAAATTTTTATTTCATTAGCAGCTCCATGATGGATGGCTTCCTCTTTCAATAACAATTACTGATTAAATGTTAATCATAAAACACTTTGATAAATAATAACGCATAGGGGTTACCACTCTTGTTCCTTTTACTAATTTGGAATTTAAAATGTTTTATCTATTAGTTTACTTATTCCAGGTATATATTGGAACCCATGGTAATTATCTCTTTTGGCTTTAGTCGAATTTACCCAATTGACTTAAATTAACTACAGCTTTGAGTTCCCATTGCTTTCCCAAGCCAGCTCAAGGACACCGTTTCCTTCCCTTTCTGGGTTCCAGGGTGATGCAATTGGACAGAGTAGTCTGTTGCACCCTGTTGAGTTTATAAGGGTAGTATCCCTCGGTTAGCTAAACCCAAATTAAACTTACAAGCTTGTCATTACTTTGGCTAACTACCTAACGTGATAACCCAATAAACCAACAATTTGGAATTATCCATTCGACAGCGCCACCACTTGGTCAATCTTAGTTTGTCCAACAGACAAAACTATCTTTTTGTCTTCTCTTTCTCTACTATCTTCTTTCGACTTGACTGCTGCTGCTATTTGAAGTATTGCACCTGTGAGAATCATAGAGCAGAGAATTTTAGGAACATTTGACAAATGTTTGGGAAACTTGAACACTGCATTGCTGAAGTTGAACTTGCCTGATTCTCACTCTCATTCCCTCCTCATTGTGAAATCCTACCCATCAGAGCTAAAAGCAGGTTGTCAAGAAGATAAGCATCGTCAGTCGCTATTTTTTTTAACACGCATTCAGGGACAATTCATTTGGTGTGGTGTCAATCCTATTGATTTAAGAAACCAACACTGTTGTTGTTATCACAATTTCTCCTGTTTCATAGGAAATTTTCATAACAGCCGCAGTCCTGGTGATTAGAAACCCTAAAACTCAAAAGTTAGCTTAGGAGCATTCTTTTGTTTTAGATTAAGGGAAGCTAAATCATTGCTCTCTCTAAGAAAGTGCAAACACCAATCTTTACCCTATTCTTTACACTTCTTATCACTTTGTATTTCTCTGTTCCTTAGCTGTGCCAACTGTACGTGTTTACTGATTCTCCCCACAGAGTTTACCAGTTAGATGCACATCCAGCAGAGGACCACAGCCCAGAGAACGACACTCACCTAGAACACTCACACTAGAACATTGGTACACATTTAACTTCTCACACTTAATATTACACTCTGACATTGTTGTTCCTCTTGTTCTGCTGTGTTTCGTTCTCTCTTTCCTATTCTCGTCCCACTTCAAGGTCAGTGTCAGATCGGTTCTAAGTCTCCCCCACTGCAACAAACATGGCCCGTACTAAAGACCCTGCTGGCCATTGGAAGGACTTAGAAGCATGGCTGAGTGTGGTAACAGACAGTTTCCTCCCCAAGGCTGCCGAAAACCTGCAGCAACTGACCCAGGATCAGCTGGATGAGAACTTATCAAGCCTAATGTCACAAGACCCAAGTCACAGCTACAGTCATAAAGACCTAGCCAAGATAACTGGAACACTGAGTCACACTCTCATCACCACCCTCAAGATAAGTTACAGGCATGCCAGCCAGCTCCAGCACAAGCTGACACACAGACAACTTCGCATCGAGCAACTAGAACTGGAGGCTCGACAGCAAATTGAACTGTCCACGAAGACGGATCTAGAGTTTAAGGAAGAGATAGATAAACTGCGAGAGAACCTAGCTGCTGCCACCCAAGAATTGGAGCAAGCCAAAGCAAACTACGCTGATGCTACCAACAAGCTTGAAGATGCAGAACAGCTACTGGAAGAATCAAAGGTTGAAGCAAGAGACCAAAAAGCCAAAAACAGAGCTCTTGAAACTCACCTAGATGAAGCGAGACATGAAGCCAATCGACTAACACAGGAACCGGACTACTTCAAAGAGGAGTCTGCCAGTGTCAAAGATGAACTTAAGCATGCCTACAAACTGCGACGTGAACCCGCCAAGGAAAGATATGCACTAGCCTCACCCTTGCCAAGCAGGACAGGATCCCCTGTACCCGAACTCGAACTCACACATAGTGAGAAAGATGACGAACCAAGCCGAAGACGCTCACCAGCTCCTTCTGCAGGGCCTGACCTTACCCCAAAGCGACGAGAGCCTGTGCTAGTCAGTCACAGATCAGCGCACAACATGGATCTCAAAGACCTCGATAAGCTGGCCAGGAACATTGGCAAGTTCACCCCAAGTGCGCCAGGTGGTCAGGAGATCCACGCCTATCTGCAAGACATTGATTTCCATCTGGAAATGAGACCTAATGTCTCAGATAAAAAAATAGACTTTACCTGCTTCGGGCGACATCCAGCCCTGAAGTACGCAGCTTCCTAGACCGACAGCCAGCTCGCACAAAAAAATGACTACCTCCTACTCCAAGAAGCTCTCATCAAAGGATTTGCTGACCCCGAATTGGAGAGAGGACTGGTGGCTGCACTTGGGATGAAGCAAGGCCGTAACGAGTCTCCTCAAACATACTACAGCAGGCTCAGACGAGCCTATTTTGGAGCTCGGAATGAACCCAAAATGGAAGAAGATCTTAACTTCAAGATTCTATTCCTGCGAAACCTCCATCCTGCTGTAAGCCACCATCTGGGAGTCCTTGCATGCCCACGAACTTTGACTGTGCAACAGTTACTAGATTTGGCACATAAAGCCTATGGTAAACAGAAGATGGCTTCAGAAAAGAGCGCCAAAACCACCACTATTCTGGCTGTCGAAACCCAAAGTCCAGAACTGGCACTAGAGGGTGCCCAACGTCCAGACAAAACCAAGCAGTCTGCTCAAGAGGGGAAGGCATCGGCACCCCGCAGACAACGGGACTCTCATGCTGACGCTAGATCTAGACAGAGGAACAGTCTCTATGATGGACCCTCTGGACGACAACGCTCTCCTGAACGTCACTGGGAGAGATCGTGGACTCATTCCACTTCATTCGGCAATCAAAGGAGAAAAAGCTCGTCACAATCCAACGGTGCCTCCAAGGGACGACGACAAAACCCTGGATCAATAAGCCCAAGGAGTCGACGAAAGCACTCACACCAATTCTCCACTGACCGAACTCGATCTCAATCCCAACAAGAAGAAACTACCCCATCTGGTTTTGACCCTCAAGAAATGATGAGAATGATGATGAAAGAATTCTTCCAACGCAAGGAGGACGACAGGAAGGGGAAAAAGGAGGATAAACTGGATTCAGCCTGACTAGCCGTCAAACAAAGCAGCAGCGACCATCAACAGACCTCTGAGAATAGCAATGTACCCCGTCACTCTCAAAGAGCCATACCTGCAACTACCTCAAGTGAAACAGGAAACCTGTTTGAACGCCTCGCTATAGAGTTAAGCACTAACTCCACAGCTACTGCAGCAGATCACGGCAGCATCCCACAGACTGCTGATGAACTGCCAAAAATTCCTGAAAGTGCCATTCTGGTCGTCTGCCACTTCTCCGACAAACCTCAAGCCAGCCCTGAAATCCTACCTGTCCCATGCCAAACTCCTGTCCCTCAACTACTGGGTGACCTCATCGAAAGAGGTGTAGCAAGGAAATTTTATTTGTCTAACATCATCGAACGCCAAGTCCAAGTCGAAGCTCTCGTGGACACAAGAGCTGACATCACCCTAATGTCAGCAGAACTCCTCGAAGAAGTCCAAGAAAGAGCCAAGAGAACCAAAAGAACTCTCAGACTTCAAAGGTGTGAACTGAACCTCCAAGCCTACTCCCACACTGGCCTACAGCTGAAACAGCTTGCCCCAGTACACCTGACAGTGGGACCAATGAGCCTCGTTCAACCAGTGTACGTGTCACCACTCAACACGTACCCCCTCCTCATAGGAAAAGATTTGCTGAACCGATTTGAACCTCTAATTGATTTCAAGCATATGAAGATATGGACTCAAGTCCGGGAGCCATTGCCCTTCCAGCCAGTTTGCTCCAAAAAGCCACAGTGTCAAGCTACAGGCACTGACCCCAAGTCACTGACTACTGGTGCAACCTCCAGCAGTAAGGATCAAGACCCTTTCCTCTGCTCACTACAAGCTCCTGACTCAGACTCCAGCGCCATTCCAATCAAGACTGAAATAGACATTCAAAACACCTCGGTTTCCAATGTGGCCCTAGCACTGTGGGCAGAGAACTCAGCTGTCAGTCTAAAGCTCTTCCAAGCCTTAAAACGAAGACACCAGACTCAGCCACATGTCTCAAAACACAGCCGCTTCCCCCTCAGTCCTTGTTCGACAGCCATGGCCACGTCCAAGATGATCTGTGCTGTGGACATCCAATGGAACAACAGACTGCTGAGTCACCACTTCCTCGTTGTCCCTAACCTACCTCATGACATCTACATCGGAGCAGACATCCTAGTTCGGCTCAATGCCTGTGTGGACATCATCAACAATGTTGTGTGGGCCCCTCTGTCGAACCAACTGACCACTTCAGTCAATTTAAACACCCTTCGATCTGGTCAAACCATACCAGATGCATGTGCCATGATCGATGAGAGAGAAGTCACAATCCCTGCATACAGCAAGAGTGTCAGCGTTCACCTCAACATGCGACCTGGCCACACTCTCAACAGTAAGCTAGCATTCTTCCAGCCATCCAGGACCTGTCTGAAACTGGGCCTGACTCTGGAAGCCACCCCTCTTATTGATGCGTCATCACATGCTATCTACATACTGTTCAACAACTGCACTGCCAGAGATGTCACTGTCCCTAAAACCAGTCACCTAGGATGGCTCATCAACCAGGCGTTTCATGACTTCGACCTGATGGTACCTGTCATAGGCCCAATACCAGCCCAACCACTGTCTGACGAAGATGATGACACAGTGATGTTTACACGACCACATGGAAACATCACCATAACTTCCGTCCTGCCAGTGTCAAGGGAAAGTGTATGCCGATCTGAACTGTCGGATGACACCCACCTCACGGTCTATGCAGTCTCAACACAGCCTACAACAGAAACACCTAAGCCAATTGCCATCCAAACCCAAAGTCACTCAAATGACTCGATTGAAAAACCCCTATGCTGGGTTCGCGGCACAGCTCCAACAGATCCTTAGTGAGGCTGACGCCCTCCACAACGAAGCAGATCGCCAAGGACTCAAAGAAGTTTTGTACAAGTACAAAGACTCCTTCGCCAAAGACTCCCTGGACTGTGGCCTAACCAACATCCATACCGTGCGCATACCAACTCACCCAAATGCGCCACCCACATTTGTGAGACAATATAAAATCCCGATTGCCTCATACGAGCCAGTGCAAGAAATCATCGACTCCATGTTGACCAAGGGGGTCATCCGCCCCTGTAACAGCACGTACTCTGCTCCAATATGGCCAGTACTAAAAGCCAATGGGAAATGGCGACCTACTATCGACTACCGCAAGTTGAACCAGCAGGTGCCCCTGTCACTATGGCCTATGACTCAGTTGGAACAGGAAATCCCCAAAATCAAAGGCTCGACAATTCTCTCAACACTAGATGTCGCCTCCAGGTTCTGGACAATTCCAGTCCACCCTGATGACCAACACAACACACTTCGGCAATCAGCAATACACCTTTACACGGTGCCCTTTCGGCTATGCTAATTCACCAGCAGAATTCAACATCTTCCTGAACAAAGCATGCCCTGATGCCAGAGCCAGAGGTAATCTTGTCTATGTCGAGGATGTTCTCCTGAAAAGCTCAAAGGTAGATGATCAACTCAAGGAAATCGATCAAGTCCTGAACCAGCTGAAAATCGCAGGAGCAAAGATTGCCCTCAACAAGGGACAATGGTGTAAAACCAAAGTGAATTACGTTGGCCTGCTCGTGGGACGAAATGGCATTGAACCGCAGTCTAGCCATACCCAGGCAATCCAAAGCATTAAAACACCCACCAATGTGTCTGAGCTAAGAAGCTTTCTGGGAGTGTGCAATTACTCAAGACAGTTCATCGAAGGCTACGCCGACCTTGCACGACCACTGACCTCCCTTCTGAAAAAGGATGAACCTTTTGCGTGGGCAGAAGCCCAAGACAAAGCTATGAGCACACTCAGACAACGCCTGTGCTGTGCTCCATGCCTAGCCTACCCAGACCCAAGAAAGGAGTTCTACCTGCCTCAGCGCAGGGCTGTACCAGCTCCATGACAAAGACAAGCGAGTGGTCGCCTATGCCAACAAAACCCTGCTTCCACCAGAATGCAAGTACTCAGATTGTGAAAAGTCTTTACTGTGCACTGTGTGGGCTATCCAGCGCTTCTCCAACTACATTGGAGCGCAAAAAGTGATCATAGAGACATGCCACCAGCCAGTGACCTTCCTCAACAGCCAGCGAATCAGAGATGGCGTGGTCACCAATGCATGCATAGCTACCTGGCTAATGGCACTTCAAGGACGGGACGTTGAGGCAAGATATGCTCAAAACCACAAATCGTCCCTAGGAAATGGGCTAGCAACCTGCCAGAACTGCTCGACTGACACGCCGTGCACCTCAGCAGAGCCCAAAGATCCGGTACCCCCACAACTGATGAATCACAGATTCTTTTGAGGAGAATGGTGGATGGCTGCTCATACAATAACCAGGGCAACTTGAAAGCTGGAGCAGGCGTGGTCTGGTTCGATGATGACCCCTGCCCACCACAACAATTCAAACTCGCCCCTCACTCATCACAGTATGCAGAAATCGCAGCTGTTCTCATCACCCTGCAACTAGCTGCGTCTCACAACGTCAGAGAGCTCCTTATCTGCACCGATTCAAACTATGCTCGGCTGAGCTTCACATGCCATCTAGTGGGATGGAAACAAAAGGGCTTTAAGACAGCTAACAACAAACCTGTCAAGCATCAAGAACTCTCCAGTCATGCGACTCTATTGTTACCAAACACGACATGCTCGTCTATTGGAAAAAGGTCAGTGGACATTCACGCCAACCAGGGCAAGATAAAGACTTCAATGACCAAACGGACGGCCTCGCCAAAGCAGGCGCATTACATGGAGAGCCTTGGACATTTCAACCCCACCCACCCAACCCAAATGTGGCAGCCATTACCCGCCGACAGCACACCACGACTGTGCAAGACCCCGCCTCTTCCCAACTGGCTCTCTCACCACAGTTTGCTGCCACTGATCTTGTCACTCTTCAAGCTTCGGATCAAGTTCTGCAAACTATGGTCGCTCACATCTCCGACCCTACGGCTAATCCACTCTCAGCCTCTGACCTGGCCAAGTCCTCGGAACTTCGCCAACTCAATTCCATCAAGCACCTGCTGCATCTCGTAGAAGGCATACTCACATATGTCCCCGAGGTACTCACTCAACCACAACTCTTCATACCTCGTGGCCAGAGGGGGATGATGCTGATGTATGCCCACGATGCACCATGCACTGGACATCATGGCGCCAAAGCCACCTACAAAATGCTCAAACAGGTAGCATATTGGCCTGGCATGCAACAGGATGTAGTGGAGTACGTAAAGGGATGCCTAGTGTGTTGCCAATTCTGACCAGCAAACCCAAACTACCGTGCACCGCTGCAAAGGAAAGGAATGAGCTTCCCATGGTCAGACCTCCAAATCGATTGGGTAGGACCTCTGCCACGTTCAGCGTGGGGCAACAAATACTTCCTGACAGTAGTCTGCGAATTCACAAAATGGGTCGAATGTCTCCCAGCTCCCAACGATACAGCGGAAACTACAGCATGTCTGTTAATGAACCACATCTTCTCAAGATTCGGCCTGCCTTTTGGAGTCAACTCTGACCGAGGAACCCACTTTACAGCCGAAGTCATGCAGGAAGTGTGGAAACTTCTGGGAATCCAAGCCAAGCTTCATATAAGCCGCCACCCAATCTCCTCTGGTCAAGAGGAACGAACCAACAGGACAGTGGTCAGTATGTTGAAAAAGTATGTGTCTGCCAATCAAAAGGACTGGGACATCAAGCTCCCTCTTGTACTGATGGCAATAAGGACTACCCCTCATCGCTCTACTGGGATACCCCCGTTTAAGATGATGACAAGACGGCAGATGACACTCCCGTTACACCTGCTGTACCAACCAGGTGACATTAATCTCGTCACCGTCTATACCACTCACCCAGTACCTTGAAGAGCTGCATCAGCACCTAAGGTCAACTTTCGCCTTTGCACAGCAACAACTCCAAAGGAGTGCAGAAGGACGCAGGGCCTACTACGACAAAAAGGTCTCATACCAGGAATTCAATGTCGGAGACAAGGTGTGGTACTACAGCTTCGCCCTACCACGACAGAACACTCTTCACCATCTGTCCAAGAAGTTCCTGCCTCACTGGAACTGGACCTCATGAGATCGTTGACAAACTCTCACCTGTGGCCTACCAAATCAAAATCAGGTCAGGGCGCAACAACCGGGGTTACTGATAACAAACTGTAAAACGCACACCCAAAAGATGTACGTCCGACTTAATCCCCATGAAGTTGTCAGAGCTCACTACACTCCCACAGCCTCCCAAACCACCTGGGCCGGTAGTCGTTGGACCCAGGAAATTCTTGCTCATGCCCAAGCAGATGTTACACACATGCTGCACCAATTGCAGAAAATGATGGTAACCCAACCTGAACTTAGCGGGTACCACCGGCGTCCCAAACGATTTTTGGCCGCCTTGCTGGGGGCTGCCGCAGCTGTAGGAACTCTGTTCAACATTGGCATGAGTACCGCTAATGCCGTAAATTTGGCCACAGTAAGGCTGCATGTGGGTGAAATTCAGGCTGAAATACCTGAAATCCGCCAACAGCTCGCAGTCCAGAGCCGTGCCTTACAAACCTTTGGAAAATCACTAAACGGAACTATTACAGTCCTGAACACGCAAAGCACTCTCCTAAACCAATCAATCAAATCCATTAACAAGCTATTCTTGGTTATTCAAAGAGATTTAGCTCAAACGCAGCTGTTAACCACTCTCATGGCTGACATGCTA
This sequence comes from Danio aesculapii, assembly GCF_903798145.1. Classification (NCBI taxonomy): domain Eukaryota; kingdom Metazoa; phylum Chordata; class Actinopteri; order Cypriniformes; family Danionidae; genus Danio; species Danio aesculapii. The sequence continues at coordinate 21,182,858 of NC_079440.1, read as the reverse complement.
CAAGAAGTGAGCTCCTCAGTCGATAATCTGGCTATGGGTAGAATTCCACATTACCTGATACCCCTAAGTCTAGTTCAAAACGTCCTGACTTCGGCCACTACGGGCCCCACTAGCCCTATCCAAGCTCACCTTGCTTTCTCTCTGGGCAGTGCTATTCCCTTATATGTGGATCCAGAAGCAGGCGACCTAGCCTTTTTACTTAGTCTACCGGTAGTTGACACCGCCAACATTTATTGTCTCAAAGATGTCGTAAACATTGGGATTTTGGCAAGGAGACACCTATGTCAAAATTCGTACCCCTGACGTCATTGCGTACCACGATAATAACGAGCAGTTGTATTTGGCCCCTAACCTAAAAATGTGCACTCTTACCAAAGAGATACATTATCTGTGCCCTAGTAAGCCCTTCGTTCGCGATAACACTGACAGCATCTGCGGCCTGGAAACTGTTAGACCTGATACCAGCTGTCCCGCCGAAGCTACGCCACGGGCCCAAGTCGAGGCAACCCAAGTTAAACTTGTCGGTAACCGATGGTTAGTTAACATCCCTGTGCGTACCGCTACACTTACGTATGATCAGCACGACACCGCCACTCATATTAACCTTCCCGATCAAACTTTGTGGATCACAGTCCCTAAGGGCTCGATCCTTCATATTGACGATTTGGCCTTGTACCATCTTCCCGAGGACGAGTATCAAACCGAACTTGAAATCTCACCATTTTTCAAGCAACATTCCTTTACCCTTGATCCTGAATTCGAACAAAGGATCAAGGAGGAAGGAACGCAATTAATCGATTTGACCCCAGTCGATGACGCATTGGAGGCCATTGCACGCCTTCCTCCCCCTGGCTCTCCAATCATTCGGTCTTGGTCGGCTGCCGATACGGCTCTGTGCGTTTCTACTATTGTTGGCTACGTTGTAACTTTGACACTCGCCTATCTCCTCCACAAGAGAGCGACCCCCATCCGAGATGCATGTAACAAATGCATACCCCGCAATCGACGCATTTTCTGACGCGAAGAGGACCGAGAACGTGAGAATTCGTTAACTTTAATCGAGCTGCCTCCGGCATCGCCTGCCTTTCCAACAAAGGACTTCCCCACCACGTCAACGCGTTGCAACCAATCGGCTTTGCCGGAGTTTCCCTCAACCAGCTGACGAGTGTGACTGATCATCAAAACGCAAGTAACACAAACAACGTTCACTCCTTGCTGAAGCTGGTGTGAAATTTAAGTAATAAACCTTAGTCAGATTCTCTGCTTTGTGGTTTTCTCAGGTTGCAATGCTAAGAACTTAGCAAGTGCGAGACGTTTGGGACTCTTTGTTGTTCAACCTCAGTCATTCACCCATTCCAGAACTGTGTATGTGTGTATCTGTATGTTTGTCTTTTACGTAGATTAGTGTACTGTGTGTGTTGCTTAATAAACTTGTGTTTCATTTTAAGATCCTTGTCGGAGTTATATGTGTTTCTAAGTTACTGCCTCAGCTATATGGTCTTGCTACCTTGCTTGTATAAATACTGAAATCCTGTTTTATATTATTATTGTTGGCCACGTAATAATATAACATAGATTACTAAAGCTAAAATCACGCTGCTTACTTCTATTAGGGTGGACCAATAGATGACGTAAGTGTACGTGTTAACCTGTTTCTGACTGTGAGTCAGTCATTTGAATCTTCTGATTAGAATCCCAGAGAATTAATTTGAATTAATTCGAATTTATGAGCTAATTCTTTGAGTACCGGACATATTAGATGGTCCAGGCACTTCAATATGTTTTCATCATATTTATCCAATAGATCTCAGGTTGTTAAAATTGGTACAACAACATCACAGGCATTAGGTTGTACTATGGGGGTTCCACAGGGAAGTATTTTGGGACCTTTACTTTTCCTGATGTATATCAATGACCTCCCTCGGGTAATTAAACATTCAGATTCTTTATTGTACGCCGATGACACTGTACTTTTTGTGTCTGGATCAAATACAGACACAATTAACAATAAATCAAATACAGATCTTTCGCATTTACATCAGTGGCTGCAGGATAATCATTTGACTATTAATGTTAAGAAAACGGAATATATGTACTTTTATTCACCTAGGCGAAAATTATCCATACACTATCCCATCACTTTCTCAAATCAAAAACTTTCTATTGTATCCACATATCAATATTTGGGAATCAGTCTGGACTCTCACCTCACTTATTGTAACCATGTTCAAAATGTTTATGAAAAGCTGAAACAAAAGCTATTTGTTTATGAGAAAATTAGGACAATTTTGTCTTTTTCTGTTTCAGAAACTTATCTGCATGCCATAATTTTGTCTACCTTGTCTTACTGTTTGCCTGTTTGGTCTCTCACAACAAATGATATCTTGGAGCCAATTGCTAGACTGTACAATAGGGCCTATAAGGTCCACAACAGACTTTCTGGATGGACACATCACTGTTTCGCTCTATCACTCTCTAATTCTTTAACATTTCAAATGTACATTATGAACACAGGGATTAAACTGTACTATAAAATTTTAAATAGCACTACCTCAGCAGCCCTTTGTGCTTTGGTACCAAAACGTAACACAAAAACTGATCATTCCACTAGATCTGCAACAAATGGATGTTTGCCATTACCCCGGCTTTTAAAAACTGTTATGGACAGAGATTTTCTTTTATGTATTCACAAAAGCCTGGAATGAGATCTCACAACATCTAAAAACAATTCCAACACTGAGACTTTTTTAAAAGAAAAACATGCTCGTCATCTGATGTTCAACTATCGCTGTAGCCACTGAGATAGTAGCTTGCTTTTCTCTATTTTACAAGTTTGGTGATTGTGACTGTGTTGATGGATAAGATGTCTGTCTGTTTTTTATGTTCTGCAGAGCAGGAACCTGCTAAAAAACAGCATTCATGCTGAGTCAGGCCCGATAATTTTTTAAAATCTTTTCCTATTAAAAAAAATAATAATAATAATAAATAAATAAATAAATAAATTATATATATATATATGTATATATATATATATATATATATATATATATATATATATATATATATATATATATATATTTAAAAAAAACTATTTATGTGTGCCTCACTCTTGGAGAAGGGAGCCATAGAAAGTGTTCATCCCCTTGTTCAAAGGGAAGGCTTCTTTCTATTCAACGTATTTTCTGGTTAAAAAAAGGGCGGTTTCCGCCAAATTCTTGATTTGAAATGTCTGAATATGTCTCTGAAGTTTCTGCCCTTTCACATGCTGTGCACAACTGACAATCTTCAGTCTGTAGCAAGAAATGATTAGTTTGTGAGCATCGACCTGAAGGATGCATATTTCAATATGTTTATTACAGAAATTTATCACAGAACATTTCTCCGTTTCAGTTTTCAGAATCAAGCATACCAGTTCAAGGTTCTACCTTTCGGCCTGTATCTTGCTCCACGTGTTGTCATCAGATGCAAGAGTGCAGCTCTGTCTCCTTTTTGGATGAGAGGTATGCATTTTCTTCCTTACCTGGATGACTGGCTTCTGTGCGTCCCCACAAACAACAGGCTGTGCGAGAATCCAGACTACTTCGGAATCACGTAAAAGAATGGGCTTTTCTGTAAACAAAAAGGAAAAGCTGCCTGATTACATCCCAGACCACAACATTCATAGGCATGATTTTAACTCTGTTTTAATGTCTGCAACCCTGTCTAAGGAACGGGTAACAACCATATTGCAACTGCTGATCCGTTTTTCACATTGGTGCATTCTTGCAGTACAGGTTGGTTTTGAGGCTAATAGGAATGCTGACTTCTGCTACAATAGTGGTTCCATTGGGTTTACTTCATCTCTGTCCACTCCAGTTATGGAACAACAGCTTGAGACTTCACCGCACCAGACATCGCCACCGTCTGGTTTTAATTTCTCACCGTTGCATGCAGAAATTGAGGCATTGGAGGCAACCGAACTTTCTGATGGCAGGTGTGCCTCTGGGTGTTGTTCCCTCATGACGAGAGTTAGTCATAACAGATGCTTCTCTCACAGGGTTGGGGGCAACATGGAATCAGAGGAGTGTCTGTGGTCAGTGGACAGAGACCCGAGTAATGGAGCATATCAACTTGCTGAAACTCTGTGCAGTGTACATTTTTTGCCAGTTCTGGCAGGCCGCCATGTCTTGGTTCAATCAGACAATACCTCAAAAGTTTTCCATCTGAACCATCAGGGGGTCACAAAATCCCACAGGTCTCTGCAGCTTACTTGCAAGATTCTAACATGGTGTCAGCCATGACTTGCTTCACTGAGGGCAGTTTAAATCAAATCAAATCACTTTTATTGTCACATCATCAGCAGCACGTGTGCTATAATGAGTGAAAAGCTTAGGTGCTGGCTCCGACAGTACAAAATACAGATGCAAATACAACAACAGTGCAAAATACAGACAGTGCAAATACAACAGCATACCACCCCCCCACCCCCCACCCCCCAAAAAAAACAGGACAATGTAAAATTGACAATGAATTCATGTACAATAAATAGGTGTACCCATAGTTGTAGCCAGTATTGTTTTAAGTATGGATTGGTTAAAGTGCAGTGCATGCTACATGTTGATGGTGTGCAGTAAGGGGTATGGAAGAGTCTGTGTGAGGTGTGTTAAGTGTTCATCAGCCTGATAGTCTGAGGGAAGAAACTTTCCTTCAGTCGGCTGGTGCGTGACCGGATGCTGCGGAACCGTCTGCCTGAGGGTAGCAGAGAGAAAAGTCTATGGCTTGGGTGGCTGGAGTCGCTTATGATTCTCTTGGCTTTCCTCATGCACCGCCTGGTGTAGATGTCCTGGAGGGAGGGAAGCTCACCTCCTACTACGCATCCAGTAGTTTGCACAATCCTATGTAGGCCTTTGGGATTGCTGCTGGTGCCGTTTCAATACCAGGTGGTGATGCAGCCAGACAGGATGCTCTCCACAGTGCAGGTGTAGAATAAGCAGAGGATGTGGGGGCTCTTTCCAATCCTCCTGAGATGCCTGAGGAAGAAGAGGCATTGATGTGCCTTCCTCAGCACTGCGTCTGTGTGAGCAGTCCATGTCAAATCCTCAGCGATGTGGACTCAAAGAAACTTAAAGTGCTGACTCTCTCCACTGGTGTCCCGTTGATGATGATGGGAGTGTGTTCTCTCTTCTCTCTCCTGAAATCCACCAGCAGCTCCTTGGTTTTGCTGATGTTGAGTGAGAGGTGGTTTTCCTGACAACACTTCATCAGAGTGTGCACCTCCTCTCTGTAGGCCGTCTCATCATTATCGGTGATTAGGCCCACCACCATTGTGTCATCAGCAAATTTAACAATGACGTTGGAGCTGTGTTTGGCTGTGCAGTCATGTGAGTACAGGGAGTACAGGAGTGGGCTGAGAACACAGCCCTGTGTAGCACCAGTGTTGAGGATCAGTGTGGATGAGGTAATGTTGTTCATTCTGCTTGATAGGAAATCCAGGATCCAGTTGCACAGAGAGCTGTGTAGACCCAGAGCCTGGAGCTTCACCACCAGCTTGGCAGGCACTATGGTGTTGAATGCTGAGCTTCTAGTTCACAAACAGCATTCTCACATATGTGTTTTTGTTTTCCAGGTGAGACAGAGCATTGTGCAAGGTGAAAGCAATTGCATCATCGGTGAAGCGGTTATTTCTGTATGCAAATTGCAGAGGGTCAGTGTGAGCGGGCAGTACTGAGCAGATGTGCTTTTTAATCAGCTTCTCAAAGCCCTTGCTGAAGATGAGTGTCAGAGCAACCGGACGTCAGTCATTCAATCATGTGGTTGTAGCTTATTTTGGTATGGGCACAATAGTAGCTGTCTTAAAACATGTGGGAACCACAGACTGAGAGAGCGAGAGGTTAAAGATGTCTGCGAAAACCCCGCTAGCTGGTGTGCGCATGCTTTAAGTACACGTCCAGGGATGCCATCTGGGCCCGTAGCTTTCCGGATGTTCACGTGACGGAAAGATCTCGTTACGTCCGCTACAGAAACAGAGAGTGTGTTGGCGGTTTCAGTATCGGCCGTGGGAGCGCGCTGTGTGTGCACGCTGTCCTGGGCTTAGAACAAGTTGAGCTCGTCCAGGAGAGACGCAGCAATGTTTACAGTGGCGGGTTTGTTACCTTTAAAGTCTGTGATGTAATTAAGTCCCTGCCACATGCTCCTTGCATTGTTGGTGTTAAATTGACCCTCTACCTTGTGTCTGTATTGACGTTTTGCTGCTTTGATGGTTTTCACTTATAGCGCTTTTCGAACTTCGCCATTGATCCATGGTTTTTGGATGGGGTAGATACGGACAGTTTTTGTTGGGACCACGTCTTCTATACATTTTCTGATGAAACACGTAACATTGTCTGAGTACACTTCGATGTTGTCATCAGAAGCTGCCTGGAACATCTCCCAGTCCACGTGATCAAAACAGTCTTGAAGTATGGAATCCGATTGGTCTGACCAGCTCTGAAATGTCCTGAGAGTGGGTGGTTCCCGTTTCAGTTTCTGCCTGTAAGCAGGCAAGAGCAGAACAGAAGAGTGATCTGATTTGCCAAACGGTGGGTGGGGGAGGGATTTGTAGGCATCCTGGAACGGAGAATAGCAGTGGTCCAGAATGGGATCACCACGCATATTTGTTGTGATATGTTGATAGTATTTGAGTGATTGGCATTGTTAAAGTCCCCTGTAACAATAAATGATGCCCCGGGTGTGCGGTTTCCTGCTCGCTTATGCTCCCATACAGTTCCCTGAGTGCCTGCTCTGTGTTGGTTTGAGGGTGGATGTAGACAGCCATAATTATCACAGCTGTGAACTCCATTGGTAGCCAGTATGGTCGACACCGAAGCATAAGATATTCCAGATCAGGAGAACAAAATGATCTAACTGGGTTTATGTTCCTCTCATCACACCATGAGTTGTTAATAAAGAAACAAACACCTCCTCCTTTGCTTTTGCCTGTGAGTTCTTTCGTTCTATCCACGTGGTGCACGGAGAACCCCGAAAGTTCAGCAGCTGTGTCTGGTACCTCCGCAGATAGCCAGGTTTCTGTAAGGCAGATAATGCAGCAGTTTCTTGTTTCCCGTTGGAAGGAAATGCACGCTCGTAGATCGCGACGTTTATTGTCCAGTGACTGAACGTTTGCCAGCAGAATGGTGGGGAGCGGAGTACGAAATCCACGGCGTCTTAGTCTGACGAGGATGCCGGCTCTCTTTCCTCTTTTCCGACTGAGTTTCTATTGTTGCTTCGGTTGTGTGACCCAGACAAAGGGCTCTGTTGCTGTTTTTGTAAACAGACCATTGTTAAAGAACTCAAAGTCCGGTCTTCCATGTACAACGATGGAGCCAATTTCCAGAAGTGTGTGTCTGTCATAGGTAATGAGAGTGTGTACATCCAGCATGAAAACAACAAAAATACAAGTAAAACACACAAAACACAACAAAGTTTGCTGGGAGCTCGCAACACGGCGGCCATGCTCAGTGCCATCTTGATGCAGTTCATATCTAAGGGGTGTGCAATCAAGCAGCAGATGCTCTCTCCAGGAATCTAGTGCATCCGTGGGAATGGAGGCTTTATCCAGACATAGTGCAGGAAATCTGGCTATGATTAGGAAGAGCCGAGGTAGATCTTTTTGCTTCAGAAATGTCCACTCAATGCCCCTTATGGTTCGCATGGACAGAAGCATCCAGCCCCTTGGACCAAGACGCACTGTGCCACGAATGGCAGAGATGGCTTCTTTATGCATTTCCCCCCATCCCTCTGTTGTGGGAGGTGTTACACAGGATTTCCCTGAGCAAGAACACTGTGTTACTCGTGGCTCCTTGATGGCAAGCCAGACCATGGTTTCCGTTGTTACTGAAACTTGTGATCAACTAACCCTGGAGGCTTCCACTCAAAAGGGACCTGCTTTCTCAGTTGGAGGGCAGCCTCTGGCATCCAGATCCAGCTTTCCATCAGCTCTGGGTTTGACTATTGGGTTGAATTTCTCCCAAGAGAACTGTGATCCTTCAATTCTTCACACCATCTCTAATCACAGGGTTCCGTCCACACGTCAATTCTTGGTGTCAAACACGCAAAGTCGATCCTATTACTTGTGACATAACAAAGGTCCTGGACTATCTTCAACATTTGCTGAATGAGGGCAAAGCAGCAGCTACGGTGAAAGTTTATGTCGCTGCCCTTTTCTGCATATCATGTTACCATCAGCGGTTCTTTCGTTGGTTCTCACAGCCTCCTCTGCACTCTCTTGAAGAGAGCACAATGACCTGCCCAAAATTCTCATTTTCCTGTACAGGATTTATCACTTGTCCTTGCATTCCTCTGTTCATCGCAGTTTGAGCCTTTACATAGCATTACTGTTAAGTGGCTGTCTCTGAAGACCGCCTTTTTGTTGGCCATTGCCTCGTCAAAGTGTGTCGGAGAATTACACCCATTGTCAGTCACTTGCTGCATCCCAATTTGCATACTTATACTACACCCTTAAAGTATGTACTTTTTTTGCAAATGAAAAGTACACACTTTTGAGTGTGTAACAGAAGAGTATGCAAGTTTTTGGGGCATACTATTTCCTTGTTAACAGATCGTTGTGTTGCTTAGTTACGAGCCCTGTCAATCCTCCACACATCATCCACATTTCTTTCATATTTAATTTCCTACCTTATTGAATAAGAAGCAGCAGCAGGTTAATCTCCCATTCACGAGTCTTTCATGCAGAAAAATCTCCTCAGGTCTTTGGATAATTCTGCATTTAGATGTTAATGTCCAAACACATCTTTATTTAAGTTCAGTATTGTTGTTGCAGATAAAAAATAACACAGAAAACGCGTTTAAAATATGTTCCAGTGGGCTAGATATTAATTAACAGTCATACAAACATCTTTACCGAAGCCTCTCAACTTGACGGTTGGTCTCGCACGCCCATCATGTTTGTAGTTTGTTTACACGTTTCACCCACGTTCGTAGTCCTAAATCGAATTCACGTCCTACGCGCAATGTATTGTGGGCAATATCAGCGGTTAGAGTATGGACGCTTCTACACTTCGAATTTTTACTGGAAATAGTAAACCATTTTGGAACCTTTGGCTCTTTTCAACATACATCAATTTAGGACATAATTCTACTTTCAAATACTATTTAGGATGGATAGTATGCGAATTGGGACACAGCAACTGACTTGTGTTTGAGTTGGTTACCAGATGGTTTTGCAACTTAATCCTTCTTTTCTTCCTAATGTCCTTCTTTCTCAATTCTTAAATCAGAGCATTGAACTGGCTTCTATGCCAGCTATAGATGAGAATGCTCAACTTTTGTGTCCTGTTCACGCCCTGAGAGGTTACGTTGATTCTACTGCTCAATTCAGACAGACCGATCAGTTGTTTGTTTGCTTAGGTGGTGCTAATAAGGGTGCAGCAGTGTCAAAACAGAGACAGCTGGATAGTAGAGGTCATTGTACTAGCTTACTAAGCAGCAGGGAAACCGTTACCTGTTGGTATTTGTCGTTACACTAGAGCCATCTCATCTTCATGGGCTGCCTTTCGGGGAGTCTCCTTGTCAGATATCTGCTCTGCTGCCACCTGGACATCTCCATGCACCTTTGCCAGGTTTTATAAGGTCAATGTTGCTGTTCATCATTCCCTGAGTTCTGCGGTTCTTTTGGAACTGATGGGTGGCATTCCTCATAACTGTGTTGGTATATGTCATCCAATAGTGTTATACTGCCTCTGGCGGTCAGTAGGAATGAAACAGAATGCTAGTTATGTAGGTAACTGTGCTTCTGTGAATTCCAGATGTTCTTTTTTACTCGGAATGCGCGAGAAAGGCATACCGAGGAAGAGTGCTGAGCTACGGTGGTCATATCTTTAGGGCTCAGCCTACGTCACTACGTGAATTTGTTTGTATATTCTCAAACTGATCTAGCTGGCGCTGCAATCATCCAATAGTGTTATACTGCCTCTGGCGGTTATCCAGAATTCACAGAACCACAGTTACCTACGTATCTAGGGTTTTGAATCATTAACTCATCCTGATGTGGGGACTTCCGGCTATGGCGCCTTGCTGAAGAGACGCACGAGTTAGCCCAGCGGTAATAGATCTTTAAAAATCCTAAATTTATCCCGGTTTTATTTACATTCGAACTCAAATTATTCAAGCATGAACACTGCATAAGATGTCACCTAAACCAGCAAAGCAAAAGGCGAAAAAAAACGAAACTACAGAGATTACATCTGACTCCGAAAGCATGGAAAAAGAAAATTCGTCGCCGCTTTGCGGAGGTCAACCTGGCGATTTACACGCTGAAACAAATGGCATTATACAAGCAATAAACTCAATGAAAGTTGACATGGCCTCTCAGTTCGAAACTGTCCTCTCAGCCGTACACGATATCAAAACCCATGTAGCAGAATGTTTCGGAAGACTAACGCAGGCAGAGGAACACATATCTCAAACTGAAGATTCCGTCTCCACTCTTCAATCAGCTACTACCGCTCTCGAAAAGAAAATTACCTCACTAACTTGGAAAATTGACGATTTGGAAAATCGAAGTCGACGCTCAAATTTAAGGATTCTTGGTTTACCAGAAAAATCTGAGGGCGATGATGTATGTACATTCTTAGAAAGCTGGTTACCTGAAGCGCTGGACATGGGACCACTTCGAAAACCACTGGCCATAGAAAGAGCCCACAGGATCGGTCATGCGCGCCAAACTGCAGCGGATACAAAAGCAACTCCGAGAGTGATGATCGCAAAGTTTCTGGATTACAGAGACAAGGAACGCGTGATGCGTGCGGCCAGAGCAAAGAAAGAGGTACTATTCCAGAATCACAGAATCATGTTCTTTCCGGACCTTTCTGCTGAAGTAAACAAACAACGGAGGCAGTTCGACAAAGTAAAGAAGAAGCTGCGAGCTAAGGGACTGATTTATGGATTCATCTTTCCAGCGCGCCTCCGAGTAACTATTGATGGCCATGCTCATGTCTTTCAAAAGTCATCAGAAGTTAACGACTTTCTAATGAACATCTAAGCAGGTGCTGTTTTCTCAACTTTGTTTTCACTTTATGAATGTGTGCAATATTCAAGACATTTTGTCGAACTCCTCAGAAAGGGACGATTTAAATTAATAAGCTGGGCTAAAATGCGATGCGATCTATCGTACTTTACGGTTGCTTTACCCAAAGTTAAATTGGGTTGATTTAGTTAAGGAAGTTAGAAGCAAAGAAGAGTCTGGATTTGCTGGCGGTTCTCGGCAATTCACAGCTGTGGTGTATAAGTATATTTTTATTTTCTATTTAAAATCGGAATATGTTCAGGTTGTTGTTGTTTTTAGTTTGTTTTATGACTCATCTTTGTACGGTACAGGGTTTTTTACGTTTTAAAATATGGAAGAAGCTTGGATCATTTTACAATATAGAAGGATATGACTGGTATTATTGAGGTTAAAATTGTTTCTTGGAATTGTAGAGGGTTACATACTTTCTCTAAAATCAAACAAGTTATGTCTAGAATAAAACAACTAAAATGTAAAATTGTTTTTCTTCAAGAAACACACTTAATGCCCAAAGACATATGTAGAATAAGTAATAGATGGCCAGGTCAGATATATGCAGCATCATTTAGCTCTCAAGCAAGAGGGGTAATCACAATGATCCACAAATCAATTCCATTTCAGATAGATAAAATAATACAGGACCCTTTATTTAGATATGTAATTGTTCAAGGGTCATTATTATCTAAACAATTGAATCTTATTAATGTCTATGGCCCCAATAATGACATCCCCAAATTTTATAGTAACCTCTTCTTAACCATATCTACTCTTTCTGGATATTATGTTATGGGAGGAGATTTCAACTGTACATTAGATCCAGTTAGAGATTGTGCATCCGGCCTTGATCAATCCCACAGACAGACTAGAAAAACCCTAGGCTATTTTATAAAGGATTTAAACCTTGTTGAAATATGGAGGCAGCTACACCCTAAAGATATTCAATATTCTTGCTTCTCTAAAACACACAAGTCTTACTCTAGAATTGATTATTTTCTTATTTCTGCTACACTTATGCCATATATTGTTGATTGTTCATACGATTCTATAGTAATTTCAGACCATGCCCCTGTATCACTTACCTATATTGATCCTAAATAACTGGGAAGCCCTCCAAAATGGAGATTTCAACCCAAATGGCTCTTAGATGACCAATTTAATAAACATATTACAGAACAGATAGACATGTATTATGATATAAACACTACACAAACCTCAGCCAGTGTCAGATGGGAAGCCTTTAAAGCTTTCATTAGAGGTGTTATTATAAGTGTTACAAGTAGCAAATCAAAAAGGTATAAGAAAGAATTGACAGATCTAGATACTAAAATTAAACTCATAGAAAAAAACCTATCAAGCAAAAATGACCTAAACATTAATCAGGAAGTACTAAATCTTAGAACGAAATATAATGAACTTTCTGCTAAAAAAGCAGCAGCTAGTCTAATGATGTTAAGACAAAATTTTTACGATCAAAGTGAAAAGGCAAGTAAATTGTTAGCTTGGAGAATTAAACAGAAGCAATCTGAAAGAACAATAAATTCCATTGAAGATAATTGTGGTAACATTACGGTAGACCCTATTAAAATAAATGACACTTTTAAATGCTTTTTTTAAACTTTAAATTCCTCTGAATATGCAGATAATAGTACACAAATAGAATTTCTAAATAGTTTATCTATACCTAATATCTCTGAAGAGACAAAAAGATCATTAGACATGGACATAACAGAAGAAGAAATAATAGAAGCTATTGACAGTTTAACAGCAGGTCGAACACCAGGACCAGATGGCCTTAATGTGGATTTTTACAAGAAATTTAAAAAACAACTCACCAGACCCATTTTAGATATGCTTAAAGAATCCTTTACAAATGGTGTACTCCCAGAATCTTTAAGACATGCTCTCATTACGCTAATACCTAAACCTAATAAATTAATTACAAAATGCGACTCATTTCGTACAAATTCATTACTTAATACAGATGTCAAAATACTAAGTAAAATTATAGCAAGGAGGTTGGAGACACTTCTACCTGAGATAACACATAGAGACCAAAATGGATTCATCAAGGGCAGGCAAGGTTTTCACAACGTCAGAACTTTACTTAATGTTTTGCATCTTAAAAAGGGGGCTTGCGATACGGCCATTCTGTCATTAGATGCTGATAAGGCTTTTGACAGGGTAGAGTGGCCGTATCTGTTTGAGGTCCTTAAAAGATTTGGATTTGGTGACAATTTTTGTCAATGGATTAAGTTACTCTATATGCATCCTACGGCTAAAGTGCTCACTAATAATATTGCCTCTAAAGCTTTTAACATTCAAAGGGGTACTCGTCAGGGGTGCCCCCTTTCACCCCTTCTTTTTATCTTAGCAATCGAACCACTGGCCATCGCAATAAGGTGCCATGGCAATATACTTGGCATCAAACTAGACACTGTAGATTTGAACATTTCGTTGTATGCAGATGATGTAATTTTATACCTGACAAATCTGCCTGATTCGGTTCCCTCTCTAATACAACTTCTTACTGACTTTGGTCAGTTTTCTGGTTACAAAATAAACCAATCTAAATCTTGTATTCTTTTGCTAAACAAAGATGATAATCATATTCCAGCGGTGACACAATTTAATACGGTGGATCCTTTTACTTATTTAGGAATTAAAATAATAGCTAACATAGATAATATATCTTTGACTAATTACCAACCCCTTTTGGACACCATTTCTAAACTTATTGAGAGATGGAAAAAGCTTCCTATCTCGCTAATTGGACGTATAAACATTATAAAAATGAGCATACTACCTAAGATATTATATTTGTTTCAAAATATCCCTCTCAGCCCTCCGTCTTCTTTTTTTACAACCCTTCGGAAATTATTTACGGATTTCATCTGGAACAATAAAAGAGCTCGTATAAGGTTATCACTTTTATACTTACCTTATAATAAGGTGGTCTCCACTTTCCCAATCTACAATGGTACTACTGGGCAACACAGTTACGATCTACTTTATACTATTTCTCCTCTAAATCTTCTACTCCTTGGATTCATATTGAATCCTCTTTTATAAAATCTAAATTACCCCTTTATCTCTATCTTTACTCAGCAGACATTAAATCTCTCAGAAAAGACAAAAATATTATATCTTCTAACCCTATTCTAATTAATACAATTAATGTCTGGTACGATGTTAATAAGTATGTGGGTCAGTGCAATACCTTATCATGCCTTACTCCAATATGGGGAAACAAGTGTTTTAAACCAGCTAGATCTGACCCAGGGTTTAAAATGTGGTTTGAAAAAGGGCTGCAAAAAATTTAAGATTTATATAAAGAAAACGATCTAATGTCTGTTGCAGAAATTGTAACACAATTTGATATTCACAAAAAACATTTCTTTAAATTCCTTCAGTTAAGGAGCTATATTTCCTCTCATCAAGGTGCAAAGCTTACAAAACCTAACAAAATACCTCTTGAAGACCTGTTATCAAAACCTGCTCAATCAAAAGGTTTAGTATCTATGTTCTATAAGATGTTAGAATCATGCTCGACAGAATCATCAGAATTTAAATTGGCTTCCTGGACAGAAGAATTAAATGTAAATATTCCACTGGATGAATGGGAGGAAATATGTACAAAAGCTGAATCATTAACATTTAATAGTAATCTTAAATTAATACAGTACAACTGGATTATGAGAACATATATCACTCCAGTCAGGTTAAATAAAATTAACCAAAGTATCCCAGACATTAAATGCATGCATTAAATGCTCAGTGGAAAAAGGTACACTTTTACACTGTATGTGGGATTGCCCAAAGGTACAGGAACTTTGGAAAGAGGTGGCTAGTTTCATTTTTGAAATTGTATCTGTAAAACTGCCCATGAAACCGGAAATGTTTATTTTGGGAATTATTTATGAAAATATTGATTGCCACAGCAGCACCCGTAAACTTATCGATATAAGTATACTCCAAGCAAAACGTCTAATAGCTTTGTACTGGAGGAAAATGGAAAGGCCATCTATTGTACAGTGGATCAATAATACGTCCTTCTGTTTAGCTATGGAAAAAATTTCATACATGTTAAAAGGCAAACTTACTGTTTTTGAGAAAATGTGGGCACCCTTTATATATCTTATTTCAAATTCAAATTTCAGAAATTTATTAAATGAAACAGGAAAAGACGAAATAAACTGACATTGACTAAGCATATGTAAATATTCCCCCTATTTCCAAAGAATTATTTAAACAAACCATCTGATGATCTGGTTCATGCCTTCTATAGATTATTTGTATTTTCAACAATTTCTTCCAATTGTTGTATCTAGAATAATCTGTTACTAACTCAAACACCCTGTGCCCCCCCCCTCTTTTTTTTCTCATTTCCTTTTTATTCCTTTTTTATGTTTTTTTTTTCTTGTTGCTGTATGTTTTTTTTATTATTATTTATTATTTATTTTATTGTTTTATTTTTTTTCCTCTAAATTGAAAAAAAAGATGTAAAATATGATTGTGATGTTATATTGTCATATTTTTATTACACCTCAATAAAAAGATTGTTCAAAACTCCTCCTGATGTGAAGATAGGCTTCAGTGTAAATACCCAAAGAGTTTGCTGCTGTTTGAAATGGATTGTGGACAGATGTAATTTCCAGTCATTTTAGAGGTTGTTGTTAGACAATGGTTCAGCAATTCTAAGATAAATGGTACATTTATGCACAAGAAACAGTTTTTATTACAACAGTGTTGCAAACACGTTTAAAACTATTTCAAAAATGTATTATCAAAAATAACAACACTATATTTGAATTTTATTTAGTTTGTCTAAGTAAGTCTTTTATTCTTATTTTCCTGATTTAACGTAATGACTATAAACTATATGTCTTAGATCTACAATTAAAAATACTGAATATATATAAAAATGTACTGTCACCATCAGTCTCCCGTCAGTCACATGTCCCATTAGGCAGCTCATTATGCAGGCCTTTGTCTCCTGAGGTGTGAATCACTGCATTAGTAGTGAAAGTTCATGCCTCCATGCATACACCCATAGAGCTGTTTCTGTGTCTTTAAATTTAAATCAATATATTGTTTTCTCGGTGGCACAGTGTCTGTTTAGAGTCCCAGCTGAACCAGTTGGCATTTCTGTGTGGAGATTGTTTGTTCTCCCCGTGTTTGCTTGGGTTGCATGGTGGCACAGTGGGTAGCACGATCACCTCACAGCAAAAAGGTTGCTTGTTCGAGCCTCGGCTGGGTCAGTTGGCGTTTCTGTGTGGAGTTTGCATGTTGAATGATTGGTTAAAATCCGCTGTCAATCACTCAGTTAACGCCTCCAGTCTTCAGATGACAGGAGCTACAACCGCGAAAATGTAAAGCATTGCAGATGAGAATGAAAACAACACTGACAGATTTAGTTTTAGAATCCACCTAAAGTTACAAATAATGGCACATTTGATTACTGATCATGTGGTGAATGTTAATCCACCGTCTACACTTATTGAAGAGTGGATAAAAGACTTCCATTGGCTTCAAGTCCGCTATGAAAATGACTAAAGCATTCACTGTAAAGTCTGTAGGATGGAATTTTCAGGTAACTGTTTGCCACATCTACACATTTTAAGCACGAGAGTTTCTGTTTAATCCTTCATTTAATCACCAGATAATGTTAAAGTTATATGTAAAATTTAACACCACGTACACCATCGTAAAAGGACTTGCACTGACTAAGATTAAATTAATATTGCAGCTCCTGAAAAGACCGGTATTGCTATTAAAATGACGTATGCAAATAATAGGGTGTATGTCAAAAGCATCTGTGCAATATCACCAGGCGTGAGAACACAGTACAGTTATCGTTAAGAGATTCATTAATGAATTCATGTCAAGCAGTGCGTGCAGGGCCGGTGAGCGGTCCGTCCGTGATATCTTTTGGTCACTCAATTGTTATAAAATGTATTTTCTTGTGATAACAGGATTTTGTTGAGACATATTTTCCTCACGCATGCATATTTTTTTTTTTGCTAGTTAGTTTTGATTAGTGTTGATTTCAAATGCAATAAATCTGTTTATAATACATGTAGTAACAGTGCGATAATTGATGGGAGCCACAAAATTTTGTCTGGTGCGCCTAAATGTTTAAAGTTAGGAGCACCAGTGCTACCAAGCAAAAATGTTAATTTTGAGCCCTGTAATGTATAGTAAATATAGTATAGAAAATATTGTGAACAGCTTAAAAAAGCTATTTTTATTGTTTGTATATGCTTTGGTAGTGGGGGGTCGCGAGTTATGGACGATCTTACATTGGGGGTCGCTGGTTTAAAAGTTTGAGAACCACTGATTTTGAGGACCACTGCAACATGACGTAGGTGTGAGGTTTTCCCCGCCTATCAGATGCGAATACATATGTCCATAAAACAGAATTTGCAAAGAAACTGGTGTTTCAACTATGTCACTCTACCATACAGGCCCGATTAGTGGATTGCTGCACAGATGGTTGTCCTTCTGTGAGGTTCTCCTCTCTCCACAGAAAAACGCTGGACCTCAGACAGAGTGACCATCAGGTTATTGATCACCTCCCTTTTTTTTATTTTTTTTTTTTTAGAATATACAAAAGGTACACAATTTGAGATAATGCAAATACAAAGAAAATGAAACAATAACAAAAATACAAAAAAAACAACAACAACAATACAATCAAGTACCGGCAGGTGCGTGTGTGTGTGTGTGTGTGTGTGTGTGTGTGTGTGTGTGTGTGTGTGTGTGTGTGTGTGTGTGTGTGTGTGTGTGTGCGTGTGTGTGTGTGTGCGTGTGTGTGTGTGTGTGTGCGTGCGCGTGTGTGCATGTAAAGGTAACATGGCAAACAGGTCAGAGTACATACAAAAGGAACAATAACAGTCACTAAATGAAGCAAGTAACTTATATAAGGAGTGACAACAATGCTAGTGATATAATGATAGTAATAATGACAGTAAACAAGCAAGAAAGGACAACAGTAATAATCATTAACAACAACCACTACAATAATAAAAATAATAATAATAAAAATAAATCCCAAATACTACACCAACTAGTACTACTACTACAGAGAGTTTCTAATGCTACAACTATTACTACTGCTACTACATCCACAACCACTACTACTCCTACAATGTGTACTACTACTGAACCTATTACAACGACTACTACCACTGATACTACTACTACATCTACTACTGATACTACTACAGGAATGACTGCTACTACAACATCTACATCAACAACGTCTACTGCTTCTGATACTACTACACAGACAACGACTACTACTACTACTACTACTACACATCCACTACTTCTGATACCACTATACCAACGACATCTAGTACTTCAAAAACCCAAACTACAACTTCAACCACTACTACTACTACTACTACTACTACTATGACTACTACTACAACTACAGCAACCTGAATAATGACAATGGTAAAAATACTTGTAATAATGAAAATGAGGGGATAACAGGCCAAGTCAGGACAGTACTAATAATAATGATAACAAAAGTAGAAGTAATAATATTGATGATAATAGTGAGAAGGTGAGGGGGGGTTGGGATTTCAAGAAGAGAACAAATAATATTAATAATGATAATAATAATAATGATAATAATAATAATAATAAGTAGAAAAAGGAAAGAGAAGAAATAGAAGATTAGAAAATTAGAAAAGGAGAGAAAAAAATAAAAATAAATAAATAAAAAAAGAAAAGGAAGGAAAAGAAAGAGTAGAAGAAGAAAAGGAAGTGGAAACAATTTGCAGCAGACAAGACACTGAGAATATTGAGAGAAGAAAAAAAACGTTACTATAATAATGATAATAAACAGAAAGAAAAAACTCAAAGTAAAGAAATATTGAAAAGAAGAATTTAGGGAATACTAGAATTAGTTATTAATATTAGTAATAATAATAATAATAATAATAAAAGAATGAAAGATTTAGAGGAGGAATGATAAACGTGATAACTATGATATACTAATATTGATAATATTAATAATAATAATAATAATACTAATAATAATAAAACAACAACAGCTTTCACAATAATTTGAGGTGGTGGAAGGTATAAAATCAGCATTAAAGTGTATACTGTTTGTCAGTTGCTTTGTGATGCATTAAAAAAGTATGACGTGTGGCATGGATCAGTCCGGTGCAGTGCACAGGCTGCCATGCCCACGCCACACTTACCCTGTGAGTGTAGTATATGTAAGTATATGCAAGGAGTTTTTTATTTTTTCCTTCTTTTTTTTCTTTTCTCTTTCTTCTTTCCATTAAATCAAATAATTATTATTATTGTTACATTTGAAGTTATATGGAACTTGGTTATGGAAAAAAAAAAAAAAAAAAGGAGAGGAAAAACTAAACAAACAAAAATAATAAAAATAAATAAATAAATAAATAAAATAAATTGATAGAAACAGAAAAGGAGAATGAATAGAACAAAAGGGGAAATAAAAAAAGTATGTAAATCGCCTCCCTGACTAAGGCTCTTCTCCCCCGATCACTCAGCTTAGATGGCCAGCCAGCTTACAGATGATGGAGGCCACTGTGCTAATTGGAACTTTCAGAGCAGCAGAATTTTTTCTGTAACCTTCCCCAGCCTTGTGCCTTTAGACAATTCTGTCTCGGCTCAAACTCTTGGATTTATCTTTGAGTAATTGATGTTGTACATTTCTGAATTAGCTTTTTATTATTTGATTCTGTAATTGGCACGATACACTTTCATCTGGAAAATAAAGTGTTAAGATTTGATTCATTCTGAATTCTCCTGAAATCTTTTATATCCAGTAGATTATGTGGAGGCTGGTGCTACCTTGATCTATGTACATGATATTCAAACAAATCGCATGTCACTGTATGGAGCAGTCGGCACATCAGTGCAGAGACTATTCAATTTCTGGTTAAAATTTCTGGTTGAGAGGCTTCTGGTTTATGTCTAATTAAGAATGGTCGCATAATTTCTTAGCTCCGCTAATTTGCACAGAATTTGCTACCCAAAGCTAAATATTAACAACTTTCTAACAGAGTAATGGAAGTTATGGAAAACTAACAGAGTTATGGAAGGGGTAGCTATGGATAGAAGGGGAAGAGAAAAAAGAATCACGATTAAAGACAACAAAAACAACCCAAATGTACCTGAGCAAACTAGCACGAGTGGTGACACTAATGCTAACATTACACCCGAGGGAGAGCAAATTAGCCTGGCAAAGATTCTCAACGAAATTAAGGACTTTCGACAAGATAGCCACAAACACCTTCAGGACATAAAAGAAGAATTAAACAAGTCCAATAAAAGAATCGAAGAGGCTGAAAATAGAATTGTCAAAGCGGAGACCCGAATTCAAAATACGGAAGAAGTGTTAGATGCTGCGGCTAACGGAACAGCTTGA
Source organism: Danio aesculapii (assembly GCF_903798145.1). Lineage (NCBI taxonomy): Eukaryota > Metazoa > Chordata > Actinopteri > Cypriniformes > Danionidae > Danio > Danio aesculapii. Next base: position 21,162,399 of record NC_079440.1, on the reverse strand, counting down.
AACCAGGCTAAACGACCAAGAAGGTTGAGCCAGATGGTCTAACATTAGGATCTCTCGGCCAGGTTAAAGGTGTTCTATAATGAAGGCACAGTTCTCTACAACTCCGCGGAAGAGGCATTGACTGATATGGAGAAAAGAGGTTTCCCGGTAACCATACACAGCTCACCTAACTCACTGATTGAGCGCATTCAGCGCTTGACGTGGAGAAAGTCCGGAAAAAAGCACGGTACATCTGCTCGTTTGCTCCCTTCATATAAAGAAAAACTCCTTGCATTTAGGCATCCACAAATAGTCGATTGAAGGACACCTAGGTTAGCCCTTTTTTCAGATTTAATATAAGTCTTTTGTGTCTCCAGAAAGTGTGTGTAAATTTTCAGCTCAAAACACCCATCAGATTTTTTATTATACCTTTTATTAAATACCTATTTATACATTTTTTCACTGGGTGGCGGTTTTGGTCTACTGCTTCTTTAAGGCTAGTCCTCCCTGCCCACCATTTCTACGTGCCTTTCTGCGTGCCTTAATCTCCTCCCTCGGCAGTGTCAGACAACAGACAGACTTAAAGGTAGCAGATCTCACGTAGCGTTTGTGAGAAATACTACAGTAAGAACTCTACCAATTAGTATTTATTGTGCAGTTGCATGGCAGGGTCACACAAAATTCACACACGCACACACACACACCGCAGCAGACACACACACAGACAGACAAACAGCCCGTTTAGCTTTGCACTCTTTTTGCATGCAAATGTGACAGGATACAGGTTAATCTCCACTGCTGTAGGATTATCTGTTATATTAATGTACAAAATAAACCTGATTTAACATCCACAAACCGGGACTGAAGCGTCTTCCTTTATAATTGTTCTGACATGCGGCTGTGCTGATGAAGTAAAGCTAAGCTAAATCGCTATAATTCATTACACACGTGCACTGTTTTAAAACATTTTAAACATGTGAAACTTACTCTTGATCACATTTGATGATGATTGATGATCCTAATGAACTGAACACACCTTTTATTCCCGGTTGCTTTGCGCACGTCCTCTCTTGTTGATATGATTATACACATGATTACCGGGACATGTTAATATGTGCAGCTGTCAATCAATTCGGTGGGCGGGGGGACCGCACTCCTACGTAAAGTTGCGTAGGAGAAAAAAAAAAAAAAAAACGCTCCAATTGGTCCACCGTTTTTTTGTTGCTAAATTGAAAAAAAAAGGACTGGGTGTGTTTATATCACCCCAATATGATGGTCTATACACCATACATGCACATATGTCTGTCCAAACAGATTGAAAAGTAGATTTTTCACCATAGGTGCCCTTTAAGGAATGAAAAATATCCTTATTGAGGGCCAAACTTGAAGGTACTCTTTTGTCCTTTTTAAGTTAGATGCTTTTGTTACACTGTAAAAAATGCTCGTAGATTTCACGGTAAAAGAATGTAAAACAGCGAAGGTAAAATACTGTAAATTATGAAACATGAAAATTCTGTTAAATTAACAGTTAAATACTGTTAATGTAAATACAGAAAAACTTGGCACTTTTTACAGTATTGGTTTGCTAAAATTTCATTATTTTACTGTAACAACCGTTAAAACAACGGTAAAATTTGATGAAACATTAAAAAGTAATTCACTGTATTTTCTACAGATACATACTGTTAAAACTATGGTTTTCCTTGTTTTTTCGCTGAAGCTGCAGAATTCAAAGTTTGATTCACACAAGATCTGTCTGGTAAGCACAAATAAACTCATACTATAATGTAGTGACATTCTAACGTTAGTTTTAAATTACTCGCTTACATAGAGTTGTGTTGTATAGCATTTTCTTTTCTAAACAGTGATGCCACAACCTCTTAATGTGCAGGTTTAGCTGTTAGCTGTCAAGATATTCGTATTTTACTCATTTTATAAGTAAATCCACACTCTGTGAGTAAACGTTCGGCCTATTATCTTTATTTTGAAACGTTTGTGACGCGTTTTGTTGTGTTATCGTCGTGCTTTAATCACAGGGAGGCAAAATGCATAACTAAAGCTAGCGCTAGCATTTGTTCAGCATGATTAAGTATGAGTACTTAGTATGCATTGACGTGTACTTGCTGCTATGAGATTATGTTCTGCACTGCAGATTCCGTCGCAACGAACCTCGCGCCATTTTCAAATGTGTCTCGGTTGATTGCAAACAGTCATTTTGCGAATACGAAACTTTTTACATTAATTTCTATCGGCAGCATAACAGCTCCACCGCCGCCGAGGCTTAATATCTGCAAATTATGGTGGGTCAAATCGAGCGATGCTGTGATGATGCTGCCTCTCTTTGAGGTAAAGTTGATTTTATATGTGCACATACGTTTAGGGACAATGTGTTACATGCATCCTATATTGTTTACCGTGGTACTTTGAATATTCAGTCTGAAATCACATGCAAGTATGACTTCAAAACAATAAAAACTTAGCACTTTATTTGACTTGAACAATGTTGTACTTTAATAATTATAGGCTGATAATATGATTTCACTATTTAATATTTGCAAAGAATAATTGTGTAAAATAATATTATTAAGGAGAAAGTCTGAATGTGTGAATTAAACCTAATTTACCTTAATCTTCTCTTTGCCTTTTTTGATAAAAAGTAAGACGTAATGTTTCATTATGTTTAGGACTCTTGCCTTGTTGAAGAGGTGGCGTTTGACAAGTTATCAGCAACACCCTGCATCACTGTCTGGTAAGTTTGAATGTAAACATTTATTTTCATATTTCACATTTTAACAGTTAATTTTACAGTTGTGGCAGCACACAGGAATTAAAGGATTAACATTGATTCACTCAAAACTAAAAGTTTAATAATTGATTAGGGTTGCTCATGTTGTTCCAAACACTTTGGACCGTCGTTCATCTTTTGAGCACATATTAAGATATTTTAGATTAAATCTGAGAGCTCTCTTCATCCTCCATACATGTTAATGGTGCTGAGACATTAAAAGTCCAAAAAGGAAACAAAAGTGTTTTGGGCTTTGTGTAATTACAGTTGAACCACTGAAGTCACACAAAATGTTTTGAAAATGTTTGGGTTTTTTATGGACTTTGCATGTCTCTGGACCATTGCAGTCTATGGACGATAAGGGAGCTTTTCAGATTTCATCTAAAATATCTTAAATGTATAGTTCACTTAAGAATGAAAATGTTGCCTTCATAATAATTTAAGTAGTTTTTTTTTATCTTGAGCACAAAAGAAGACTTATTAAAAATTTTTTGGAAACCTCTAACTATGGACTTTTAAAGTATTTTTTCTACTATGGAAGTCAATGATTACAGGTTTCCAACATCCTTCAATATATTTTTGTTTGTGTTTAACAAAACAAAAAACTTAAGCTGGTATAGAACTAAGTTGAGTAAATGATGGCAGAATTTTCATTTTTGGGTAAACAATTTATGTAATTCGAGATGATGAATAAATGAATGAAGGTCTCAGGAGACTTGAACGGGAGTAACTGATAAAAGTATTTTCTTTTTTGCGTGAACTATCCCCTTTAAAGGGTACAAAATGTTTTATTCTAAAACTAAAATATATTTAATTGCTTTTGTCCCTAGACTCTTCCTGCTAAACACCTAACCTATTCATGCCTACCAATGACCAAAAGATGACAACTCCCCACATTTCTACATTCATCTCAGCAATCTGCGTGAAGTTTTACTGCTTGAACATTCATTGTCCAGTGGAACTGGGTTCTACCTTGGCGTTTATTTAAAGGTAGGTATTAAATCAAATAAACATTGTTATTTGCTCATAATACTACGGAAGCACTTGAGTAGTTAAATTCATTTTCAAATGTAATATGCAAAATGGCAATGTAATTTGTAAAATAGCCATTTATTGATGTATATAAATAAGCATTTTCAGTCAAATGTGCAAAATGAAAATTAAATGAATCAGTTACACACATTAAATCAATTTACGTATTACATTTTTACTTTAGTTATCTAAATATAAACCGTTAAAATTAGTATGTAATAACCGTGTTAAAACTGGTTGGTAATGGCAAATAAAAATAATATTTAATTTTGCACCAAATTTGCATATATGCGGTTGAGAATGCTCATTTATAAACAGCAATACCAATCGCCATTTTACATATTGTGTTGCTGTCTTTCCTATTAAATTTTTACCAAATAATCAACTCGTATGCTTCTATAATAATTTGAAACCACCCCGAATTCGTTCTGCAGATCACAAATTAAATATTTTCAAGAATGTTGCAATGTTGATTTACATAATAGAATTGAATTATGAATGGCTCTCTTAACAGTGGTACTTCCAAACTGATGGTTGGGAATAAAGAGATCATTTACCACAAAATGAAAATTATATTGGCATTTACTTTTTTACTACAATTTTATCAAAAGTTGATTCTGCATAAATTTCTTGGACCTATTGATTACATTGGAGAGAAATGTAACTAAACCATTTACAGCCACCATTGACCTCCATACGACTCCCCCGATACTATGGAAATCAGTGGACTGTATCTGTTTGTTTACTTACATTCCTTAAAATGCGATCTTATGTTCAACAGAAAAAGAAGGGGGAAAAACTAATACTGGGTTTTAAACAAGTAAAAAGTAAATTATGTCACTTTTATTTTTTCAGGGTAACCATAACATCACTCAGTATATCTTCTGAATAAAGTCATTTCTTGTGTATTTTTAGGTGCTTCAACATAAATCCAGAAAAGGGCACCATCCAGTCGAGGAAAAAACAGCTTGCAGTCAACCCCTGAGTTCTCACACTGATAGCAGACATAGCTGATCATGAATGGAGGGTGGACTAAGGTTAGACTAAGCCTTTCTTGACTTTGACTTTTGTCTGAAGAGCACAGAGGCACAGATAAAGCCTCACAATTATGTTATTTACAATTGTTGTTTTTCTTTGGAAATTTTTATTTTACTTGAATGGTATTTACCCAAATAATGTACATTTAAAATTTTTCATTTATTACATTGTGAGGTGTAAATAATACTACAGTTGAAGTCAGAATTATTTATAGCAAGTGTCAGAGAATTACTGTTTGTTAACTAAAGGTTACAGTTAACTTCATTTAGTTGATACAGTTCACTTTGTGGGTGATGCGGTGGCACAGTAGGTAGTGCTGTCGCCTCACAGCAAGAAGGTCGCTGGTTTGAGCCTCAGCTGGGTCAGTTATCATTTCTGTGCGGAGTTTGCATGTTCGCCTGGGTTTCCTCTGGGTGCTCCGGTTTCCCCCACAAGTCCAAACACATGTGGTACAGGTGAATTGGGTAAGCTAAAATTGTCCGTAGTGTATGTGTGTGAATGAGAGTGTATGGGTGTTTCCCAGTGATGGGTTGCAGCTAGGCATCCGCTGCGTAAAACATATGCTGGATAAGTTGGCAGTTCATTCTGCTGTGGCGACCCCAGATTAATTAAGTTAAGGGACTAAGCCGAAAAGAAAATGAATTGACTTGAATTAAGTTCACTTTGTTGAAACACATGACATGATTACATACATTATGTATGAATATGGTACTCATTGCTTTGAAAATAAGTTTCCTGTTTACAGCTTGATGTCATGTTTAACTTTTTCTTAAATTAAGCTTTTTTGTTATTCGGTTATGCAGAATATAATTTTTTTGTTATTCAGGAATTGTGTTCCTAAAGAAGGTTACATTTCTTACTAAAGAATTATTATGTATGTAATTATTATAGAATGTTTTTTATAGAATGTAATAAAGATGATTCAGAAAAGCTAAAAGGCTAAACTATTTCATGTTTGACTTGTGTTTTAATTATTTACAGAGTTTAATTTCTATTGTTTGTCCACTTACAGTTTATTTGGATTTTAAGAAGTATTTAGTTAAATTACTTAAGTAATTAAGTTACTTTTCAGACAAAGTAATTAGATAAGTATTTTAAATACAACATTGATTAAGTAATTAGTAACTAATTACTTTTTAAAGTAACTTACCAAACACTGTTTGTGAATTTCAACTTGTCTTGCTTGGTACCATTTTAAAGGTCTTAGTGCGAGTGTAAATGTGATCTCAGTTTTATCTCAGTATAACAGACCAAAATAGATGATCTCAGATTTGGGTAAATTTTGTCCTTTTTCATGGGAGAGGATGTCCTGGAAAAGATCTTTTGTTGAGTCTTTTCTTCTTCCTCAGATGGTATTTAGCTCCTAGGGTAAAATCTCCCAACAAAAGAAGTTTTTATTAAATTTAAATTTAAAACGTTTTGAGTGTTTAAAGAAATTTGGTAAAACACTCAGGGAAGCATTTGTAATCAGATGAAACCTCCCACACAGTCTCTGTGTGTCTACATTGCCAGGTATGATGACTCCTTGACAGTTGTTTTACAAATTGTTTTAGGCTGATCATGTTGTCTAATTGTTTTGTACTTCTTCTGCATGTTTTCAATGTGATATGTTAATCAATTACTGCCTGGCAAATAAATATAAAATGTTTGTTTAACTCTATTATCTCCTTAAATCTTTGTAACTAGTAGATTGTTGAGGCTGATATTTCCGCAGTGTATGACCAGGACTGCTTATACACTTAATGAATGGAGTATAATGAATGGAGCATAGGCACAGCATTAGAGAGACCTGTTGATTTCTGACAATCACTGACTTAGTATGATATAATCTAGTGGCTTATTTAAAACTTTCTGTATGTATGAGCAAGCATGGGGTGGCCTACTATTACTTAAAGGAAATTTGTTTACATTTATATCTTCTATCTAAGAACCAGAACTGGCGAGGTTGTGTCTGTGAGCAGATGTAACTGGCCAGCATACTGACTCTAAGCGACTTCGGGTAAACGATGAACCATTAACTGAAAATAAGGATTTTTTAGGTTAATCAATCTAAATTAGACCTAATCACAGCCTATGAGGCTTGAAATTGATAAATATAAATTTAGATTATTATAAATTGGAGTCAGATTATATTCGGAGTTGGAAACAAATTAAAATAAATTAACAAATAAAAATAATTCTTTTCACATGTGCTAAAAAGGCTTACAGGCATTTAACCTTCACCCATGCTGTTAATTCCGTCATTGAACTAAAAGATTAACTCTTACAATGGTTTAACTAATAGCTGTTGGTGCCCCAAAGCAAACAACAAAAAAAGTCAGTGTACCCTCATTAATCGCTTAAAGTCTACAGGTGTCCAGGGACAGGCCCTACAATGGTTTAAGTCATACTTAGCTGACCGTTAACAGTTTGTGAATATTAATGGACAGCCTTCACAAATCAGCCCAGTAAAATACGGGGTGCCTCAAGGATCAGTTTTAGACCCTTTGCTGTTTACATTAAACATGCTACCCCTGGGAGACATTATTAGAAGACATGGGATCAGCTTTCACTGCTATGCAGATGATACTCAATTATATATTTCAACTAAACCTGACAAGACGTCTAAACTGTCCAAGCTAACTGAGTGTATTAAAGATGTTAAAGACTGGTTGACCAACAATTATCTTCTCTTAAACTCAGACAAAACAGAATTATTACTTATTGGGCCTAAATCCTGTACACAGCTGATCTCACAACTCAACCTGCAATTAGAGGGATAAAAAGTTAGCGTTAGCTCTACTATAAAAGATCTGTGTGTCATATTAGACAGTAATTTAACTTTTAAAAATCATATATCCCATGTCACAAAAACTGCTTTCTTTCATCTGAGAAATATTGCTAAGTTACGAAGTAGGCTATCCATCTCAGATGCAGAAAAGCTAGTCCATACTTTTATGACTTCTAGGCTGGACTACTGTAATGCACTGTTTGCTGGCTGCCCAGCATCCTCTATTAACAAACTTCAATTAGTACAAAATGCAGCTGCCAGAGTTCTTACCAGGTCTAGAAAATTTGATCACATCACCCCAATTTTATCCTCCTTACACTGGCTGCCTGTTAAGTTTCGTATTGAATTTAAAATATTGCTTCTTACCTACAAAGCTTTAAATAATCTAGCTCCTGTTTATCTTACCAATCTTCTGTCTCGCTACAATCCAACTCGCTCATTAAGATCTCAAAACTTAGGGCTTCTGGTAGTACCTAGAATAGCAAAGTCGAGTAAAGGAGGTCGAGCCTTCTCATTTATAGCTCCTAAACTCTGGAATAGCCTTCCTGATAACGTCCGAGGCTCAGACACACTCTCCCAATTCAAAACTACATTAAAGACCTATCTGTTTAGTAAAGCATACACTCAGTGCACCCCTTAGTGGGCTTATACACAGGTTCTTCATCTTGTTTATATACGCTATGAACAGCAGCTACGCTAATTATTCTCTTTATTCTCCATTCCCACCTGGGGATACTCTTCCCGAGGCCCTCAGACTTTGCAGAGTCACTGATTCGATCCAAGACCAACGACGAGATGATCCCAAGGTTTCCATATCCTGGACCAGGCCGTATCCTGAGCAGCTACTGTGGTGGTCATGGAGGAGTGGAGAACATGAGACTGATTCCTGTGACGCTCCAGAGACAGACGAGTCTTCGCTGAGGCCAGCTTCCAGCCTCCGCCTCCTGAGACTGCAGCTCTGCACAAGATGTTTGGCCAGCGGAGAAATTAAAATGGTCGTTCCCAAGTGAGTCTGGTTTCTCTCAAGGTTTTTTTTCTTCACTTTCACCAATTAGTGAAGTTTTTTTCCCTCTCCGCTGTCGCCACTAGCTTGCATGGTTCGGTATCTGTAGAGCTGCGCACTGTTGGATTTGCTCTACAGTGTTTGGACTCTCAGTAGTGATTAATAAACCACACTGAACTGAGCTAAACTGAACTGAACTTAAACATTACAAACTGAACTACACTGTTACAATTTACTATGACCTTTTATGTGAAGCTGCTTTGACACAATCTACATTGTATAAGCGCTATACAAATAAAGGTGAATTGAATTTAATTGAATACCCACCATTCCTCATCTAGGATGCCTTGTGGGCTCCATCATGCGTGAAGACCGAAGCCTGGTTCAGGAAAAGGAGGCTCGTTTGATCGGGATGCCCTTTCCCCATGTATCCCAGGAACGCCTTGATCCTCGTCAGCTTGGATGTCACATTGTTTGCCATACGGGCACTGGGGTCACTGCCCAGCTGGAAGCCCTCATCTCATCCAAAAAGCTGGTCTGCAGAATGAGGATGAAGTTCAAAAGTCAACAGTAATATACCACCAGGCGCACCAGTTCAACAGAACACTGCCGAAACCATACTCAATTGAACGCTGGAACATGGTCTGGATAGGGGTGCTGGTGCGGGTTGTAGACTTCCAGGGGCCCGGCCGGCGTGGGACCTCCGGCCACCTGCCCCCTCCCTCGCCTGGGAGCCAGGTAGAGGGAATGACGACGGTGCAGGTGGCCTCCTTCTCCACAGCTCCCGGTAACGCCATGTGACTTCGCCCAAAAAGAGGGAACAGATACGCGTCTTCTATGCCACAGCAGCTGGGTCTCCAGCTGATAGCTGAGCAATCGGCTCTTCAGCGGCTAAAAGTGTAACCGCTTGCTCTGTGTGTACTGGTTCGATACTCTACAAAAGATTAATCACCAGCACTTGCAGAGCTGAGCTCTGCCAACTAATTGGCATTCATTGGCCTGTTTTCTTAATCTGCGGTCACACTAGAGTTTAAGCTTGTAAAATTCTGTAGTACGGCGGTGCGAAAAGGGGTGGGATTAAACAAGCTGATTAGGCATTTAAAATAGAGAGCGATTGATCCATATTTTAAATTTCTGTCTAGAGAGGTCATGTTTTGATCTTCGATTGGTTTTATGCAAAAACTAGAACTAAAATGCCAACTCGCTTTATGGTTTTTGCATACAAATTGACATCATAGTTCCTCCAGTCTATTTGATGTTCTCAATTTCCTCATCTTGAAAACTTGATATTGTACAGTATTTTTACAAACTGTATATCTGCAGTCTAGCCCCAAAAAATCTGTTATTTGAAAATACATGTCTATATGTTACCGACTCGGTCCCAGTCATTCCCCTCGCTGGCCAGCAGAGGTCACCATCCCCGGACTTTTAAGCATTACATCATCCATCTAAACTTATTGTGCACACACCTGAACTGAATCTAGTTAACGACCCACGCTTCCTATATAAGCCACACTCAAACACCAGTTCATTGCGATGTCTTGTTTAGCCCCGGTCATCATTACTGAGCGTTCTTTCCTGTGATCTTCTGAGAATAACCCCGGACTGTTTCTGACTGAGTTGCCTTCTGCCTGCCCACATCTCTTGCTTTATACACGGACTCTGAACCACGCTGCCTGCCCTCGACCCAAGCCTGTCTAACGGATTCTGAACCACACCGCCTGCCACTGATCTATGCCTGGTAAAATCACTCTGTGTCTGTCAGCCGCCAGCCCCAAGACCATTATTGATTACTGTTGATGTGTGTTCGCACTTTAGTGCGTATTGGATGTTTGTGTTTGACTGTGACTAATAAATACTGCATAATGGATCCCTCCGTGTCAGTCTCCTCGTTACACTATAAAAGTCTGCCTTAAAAATCAGTTGTCTTAAATTTCAAATGTTCAATAGTCACGTTTAAAATAAAAATTACATTTATAGCCATTTTGAATGGCATATAAGATTCAGTTTTAATTCACTTTTATTAAATACCCCTTGTCAATAATTAAGACTGACACAATTCAAACTTAAATAGATTTGTCATTTTATAAGCTCTATTCATCTCATTCTGCGATGTGGAAATGGACTGATTTTTGCAATTGCTTTAGAACTTCCAACTCAGTTGTCTATGGAAAAAATTACTAGCAGTAATAAAATGCAGAAAACAAGAAAACGTTCAAACTATTTTCTCTATAAAAAAGGGTGTTCATGACTATACATAAAAAGTAGAAAAATATAACAACAAATATCAGTTTGCAACATAATGAGCGATTTTAAACATCTAAAATCCCATTTGTATTTGACTGCAGACTTGCATAGCCAAGCTGGGATAAATAGTCTTAGACATGCAATCTCAAACACAATGCACTCTGGATCTAGTGATGTCACTGTGAGGGGTAGGTTTAGGGGCGGGGTTAGGTGTGCACATTAAAATCATTGCAATCAGCTTAGCTTGCATCTGCACCCAGTCTCCATCCAGACCCTTTTCAAAAATCAATAGAAGTGAATGAGACCTGAAGTTTTGAGCCAGAAAGGAACCAATGGCTGTGCCCGCTTGTACGCGAAGAGTAAGATCAATAGGTCTTATAAGGCTTGTTTACACCAAGTTTGTTTTTTGATTATGCTTTTAATTTGACATTTTACCTTGTAACCAGAAGATGTCCTGAGTGTGCTACTGCTGCATCAGAACATACTATTGAGCTTGTGACGCATAATCAATCAAACAGTGAATTTAGCAATCATAGTCAGTTTCACAGCATTTTCAAAGAAACACAAACACACTGAAACTATAGCACTGGAATCCTGCAGCATTATACAGCTGCAGATGCACTTTGCAGGCCAGAGGAAACATAATTCATATAGTAATCATCTGTATATCAGATTATTATGCAGAAAAACAAATTTTTTAAAATGTACAAAACAAATTGGTAATACTGTATATTTGTGTCATATGATTTTGAGTACCACAGTTTTGAGACACAAACAATTTTCTTGTGATTCAATGAATACTTTAACTGCACAGTAAAGCCAGCTCCGGAATTGATATATTAGAGTCAAAGCTTACAATGATTTCATGAAAAACATGGAAAAAATAAACTACTGTTAAGTTTGCTTTAAATTTTATAATAACCCTATAAGTAGCTTTCTCTTTACTTTGTATTTGTACACAAATACTTGCATTTTCATCAAAGGATAATAAAGGATTAAATTACACAAGAAGTTTAATTGCATATTAAATTTATTTTATTTTTACTAGTAAGACTTGTTCTGGGACAGGTTGAATAACAATTGTAATAGGTTTCTTACACAAAGCTTTCAGCACAATGTAGTCAGTATTGTAGGTCAGTTAATATTTATTTGCAAGCTCAGTGTAACATACCTGTTCTGAGAAGGAACAATATATCAGTTATGTCCTAGGACAGTTCAGTTCAATCAATCTATGAGTAATGACACAGTAGTGCTACTTGCTCTCAATCCAGAAAGTTATATTTTCTATAAGCCTCTTTTAAACTGGTGCTGCCATTATTACATCTATAATTAAGCCATTCCTTTGTTTAACTATCCTAAGTGTTAAATTAATCTTTAGATTTCAAGCATTTCGCCAGGCATTTGCTCATTGTATCAATGCAACGACAACTGTAATATAATGGATTCATATTTAATATAGGGGACCAAATCAATCAGGTAAATCAAAAACATTGCATTAGTTAAAAGGAGAGTTCAAAATCAGTTGTTGAAAATAAAAACATCTAATTTTAGTCAGAGTTCCGTTCGCTCTTTAAGACCTTTTCTTTCAACAAATCTAATATGACCTGCCTTTCCTGACTCTCCAGCTCAAACCGACGTTCCCGTTCTTTTCTCTCTGCTCCAAGACGCTCCCGATCCAGTGCAATTTTACTCCTCTGGATTTCTAGTTCCTCTCTTCTCAATGCCATCTCTTCCTCTCGCAGACTCTGTTCTGCTTCAAAGCGTTTTTCCAGGAAGCTCAGGATCTCTGAGTAGGTCTGGCAGCAGCACTGACATGGCCGTTTGGCTGTTGGAGCTGTAAGCTCTGCCTCCTCCTGCTCTTCAGGTTCTGGACTTGCTACAACTATTTAAAAAAATGGCACAAATGTGCTTAAATTAGTGAGATTAAAAGCAAACAGTCAACAGGCTTTATGTTGTTTGATGATTTACACACATCGACAACTTTATTAAGAGCACAGTGGGTAAGATCTACTGATCAATAATAGAGAACTGTATTGCTCATGATGTCATAAAAAGCAGAGCCACTGAACAACCATATTAGTGTTCCCTACTATGCTCATGAGCCATACTGAATTAACAGGAATTCATATGATTTATTACATGAGAAAACATTGCCTTTTCGTATCATTCCTGCTTCAATACACCTAACTGTAGGTTTTAAACAACCCAAAGGTATAAAGTTTGATCAGGTGTGTTTAATTAGGGTTAAAACTAAACTGGAGAAACCTGGCCCTCCAGGAACTGTGTGATATATTGTTCTGCTATACAAATTCCCAAACACCCCCCCGCTCGTTCTACACTTTCATCCGACTCCATCACCCACCGGTCCCCCTGACCACAAGTATGAGCAACTTCCATTCCAGAGGGCCAATATCCCGCGGGGTGTAGCTCCAACCTTAATCCAACACACCAGCATGTAGCTTTTTAGTGATCTTGGAGATATTGATTAGATGTGATTGATTGGTGTGCCCATCTCTGATCTAGCAGAAAATAAGATGTCTCTGTTTTTGATTAAGAGCAGGTTGCAGAAATGCATTATATTATTTGTGATCCCTTTTATATTAAGCAAAAACAGCTATTATCACTAAAGGTGAGATATGGGGCCCTATCATACACCCGACGCAATAAGGCGCAAGACGTGTTTGCCGCAACGTCTTGCTATTTTCAAACCAATGCAACCCTCATTTTTCAGTACTCTGCCATGTTATTAAAAATAGCAAATCCATTTGTGCCTCTTTGTGGACTTATGGGTATTCCGGTCTAGAAAAGAGGTGTGTTAAGGCGCATTGTTGGCGCGTTGCTATTTTGAGGAACTAACATAGACTGTCCAATAGACCAGCTGAAAGCAGTGCAGAGCGCATTAGTTGTGCGCCTCGCTTACACATTGCTTAAAACACACAGGATGTACAGAAATACACACATATCTTTACAAATGAAAAAAAAATTAAAGGAATAAAAAAAATTACAAAAATTTATATTTTCTAGATAAATATAAAAAACAATACCTTTGTGCCTTCTTCATCTCGGGGTGCTTTTTTTTGTTTATTCATGACAACTTGCTTTTGTATAATGTTATTATTATTAGTAGTATTATGAATGAGTGGCACCATTGGCTGGAGGGGACAGATCATAAGAATCTTGAATATGTTCATTAAGCCAAGAGATTAAATTCATGGCAGGTTCGCTGGGCATTATTTTTTGGGCGCTTTAATTTTATTTTGTCTTATCGTCCTGGTTCCAAAAATTTAAAGCCAGATGCTGTTTCCAGCCTTACACTCAAGCCTATATCCATCCTGAACGGGTGGTGACGGCTGTTGTCTGGGACATTGACTCACAGGTCAGAGAAGCTTTTCAGGGAGCTACGGTGCCTGAGGGATGCCCAGCAAATCTGTTTTTTGTTCCCAAATTGCTTCGTTCTTCTGTCCTACAGTGGAACCAGTCATCTAAACTCACTTGCCACCTAGGAGTGAGGAGGACGTTGGAATGTATCCATCAGCTGTTTTGGTGGCCTTCCATGGTTAGAGAGCCCAGTCTGTTTGTTGCTGCCTGCTCAGTCTGTGCTTAGAATAAGTCATCCAATAAGCCCCCCGTTGGTCTGCTTCAACCCATTCCCATCCCCACCCGCCCTTGGTCCCACATATCCCTGGATTTTATAACCATCCTTCCCCTTTCTAATGGTAATTCCATTGTTCTTACAGTGGTGAATCACTTTTCCAAGGCGGTCCACTTCATTCCCCTCCCTAAGCTCCCCTCTGCTAAGGAGACTGCACTGGTGGTGGTACACCACGCCTTCCGGATACATGGCCTTCCAGTGGATGTGGTCTCTGACAGGGGGCCCCAGTTTGTCTCCAATTTCTGGAGCGAGTTCTGCAGCAGATTGGTGCTTCCACCAGTCTGTCGTCAGGATTCCCTCCTCAGATCATTGTGCAGTCCGAGCGGGCCAACCAGGCCCTAGAGCAGATGCTTTGTGGCTCAGTTTGCTTTACTCTTGTCTCTCACAAACCCTCTTCCTCGAGCCAGGAGCTTACCTGGGCCAAATATGCCCATAATTCTCTACCTAATTCTTCTACTGGCCTCTCTCCATTTCAGTGTTGCATGGGTTACCAATCACCTATCTTTTCTTCACAGGAGCCAAACTCATCGGTCCGAGATCGCCTGAATGAGGGTGTCTCTGCTCGATTGAGCTGATCGATTGTAGTGAGAAAACAAAACAGTCCAACGAACTAACGAACCAGGCTATATCACAGTGTCTTATGATTGTGTAATAGCCATATAAATAGCTATACAAAGAGAGAATGATGAGCAGGGCGAGATGTCATTCCTACCGGCAAATGTGCATTTCATGTCTAATACGAAAGTGAAAGCATGCTGAAATATTAATGAGAGCTGTTTATCCGTTAGGAAAAGTTACAATCTGATAATTTTTCCATATTTTAATCTTATAATATGTTGTGTTAGGCCGATTGTTTTGTTCATTTCTGCATTGACAGCTCAAAAGAAAGATCAACATTGATCTGCTTCATGATCTGATGCAGTCTCTGTTCATCTGTTATTGCTCTCTATAATTTAAGCTTTTAATGCATCATTCTAGCCAATGTTTCTTTAATAGATAGATTAATTCAATAAAGTGCACATTTTAAAGTACACATTTTCACTTTTATTATATATATATATATATATATATATATATATATATATATATATATATATATATATATATATATATATATGTAGTGCCTGGACCATCTAATATGTCCGGTACTTTAAGAATTAGCTCATAAATTCGAATTAATTCAAATTAATTCTCTGGGATTCGAATCAGAAGATTCAAATGACTGACTCACAGTCAGAAACAGGTTAACACGTACACTTACGTCATCTATTGGTCCACCCTAATAGAAGTAAGCAGCATGATTTTAGCTCTAGTAAATCTATATTATATTATTACGTGGCCAACAATAATAATATAAAACAGGATTTCAGTATTTATACAAGTGAGGTAGCAAGACCATATAGCTGAGGCAGTAACTTAGAAACACATACAACTCAGACAAGGATCTTAAAATGAAACACAAGTTTATTAAGCTAAACACACAGTACACTACTAAAAAAGACAAACGTACAGATACACACACACACACACACACACACACAGTTCTGGAATGGGTAAATGACTAAGGATGAACAACAAAGAGTCCCAAACGTCTCACACTTGCTAAGTTATTAGCATTGCAACCTGAGAAAACCACCAAGCAGAGAATCTGACTAAGGTTTACTGCTTAAATTTAACACCAGCTTCAGCAAGGAGTGAACGTTGTTTGTGTTACTTGCGTTTTGATGACCAGTCACACTCGTCAGCTGGCTGAGAGAAACTCCGGCGAAGCCGATTGGTTGCAGCGCGTTGACGTGGCTGGGATGTCCTTTGTTGGAGAGGGTTTCCCATCGTCTTCTGGAGCGTGGGACTCCCTGTCCCGGTGACGGAGAGTTTGACGTCAGCATGCAGGAAGTTTGTTGAATGGGAATTCCTTCAGTGACTGCTCGGGCAGAATTACGAGACTTAGGAAGTAAGAGTTCAGAGAAGTTGAATGACTGACTCTACTGCTGGACGGGGCTGCGTCCGAGTGTTCACGGGAAAGCGGTTATACGAGCAGAACAGGGTCAGACTGAGTTCATGCGAGTCGCGAACGTTCACAGAAGCAGCTTGAGCTCCTGTGAACGGATTCTCGTTGCCATAGTGATGTAACGGCGGACAGACGCAGGCTTTACACCGGTAGTTCTTCCAAGAGCGATGTCCGGCAGGCGTGTTGTAAAGACGGGAAGCGTGCAACGCAAAGTTTGTGCGTAGAAACCCCTCGTGAGGCCAAACGAAAGCCGTTGAACTTTCACCTCGTTGAAGTTTTATAGTGGCCAGAGTTTAGACCAGCCCACTCTGTGACTGTCCAATGGCACAGCTACTTCGCGAGTCTACCCTCCCTCTTTTTCCTTGTTGTCTCCGACAGGGAGGGGGAGACCCGTGGCATAAAACTTCACTTTACTGTTATCAAAACTCAATAAAGCTCTGTAATTAACTACTATTTGCAGATACAGTTTTATCATTTAAGCCAATGTTCTCTTAAGCCTTATAGCTTTAGTTTGACATCAAACATCACGGCCTTTATCAAATACAGTTGATTACATGCGTTACACACGCTACGACGTTTCATTTACATGCACCCCATAGTGAATATACTTGCTTACATACTTAGTAAAACATACACAACTATTAGCAATAAAACATTAGAGCAAGCACACTTTTAAACGTGAAAGGTCCAAAAATCGTGCTGGCTTTTTGTACCGAAACAATACGAGTGTTATCTCCTTTTTTACAGCAAGAGGGGAGGGGGAGGATCACGCGCCCAAAGAGATACACATGTGTCTTTCTTCTTTTGGGTACAAGTTAATCACCATAGTCATGTGAGGGGCCAAATGGCCGGATTTTCCCGATGGGCCATGTACTTATTAACCCATGGTTACAACCCGTCCTTTGTTTTATAAAGGTGGAAGGAGAGTGTGTATTGGAATTATCTGGGCGCTACTTAATTAATAAGGAGACGAAGGGGTTTCAATGAGGCTTTCATGACTGCTGGTTTTAACTCCGCTTAGAATATGGCTGAGTTCCTACAGTATATACAGACAACTGGTCAAAAGTTTGGGGTCAGTATAATTGTTAAATATTTTACAATAAGCTTCTCCTGTCCACCAAGGCTGCATTTATTTCATTTTAAATACAGTACAAATTGTAAAATTGTGAAATGTTATTGCACTATGAAATAACTATTTAAAAGTAGTTTATCATTTAATTTAATAATTTATTCCAGTGATTTTAAAGATGACTTTTCAGCATCATTACTCCAGTCTTCAGAGTCACATGATCCTTCAGAAATCACTCTAATATTAATTGTTATTATTATTATTATTATTATTATTATTAATGGTAATAGTAGTAAAAGCAATAATGTCTGGAGTAATCATTTAATTTGAAACTGCATACAATAAGAAAGCAGTTATGTAAAATTTGAATAAATATTTAACAATTTAAAAAAGCTTTTACATTTAATGAACTTGATGAACTGAATCATTTTCCTTAAAAAAACATGAAA
Organism: Danio aesculapii; assembly: GCF_903798145.1. Taxonomy (NCBI): domain Eukaryota; kingdom Metazoa; phylum Chordata; class Actinopteri; order Cypriniformes; family Danionidae; genus Danio; species Danio aesculapii. Next base: position 21,144,367 of record NC_079440.1, on the reverse strand, counting down.
AAAATAGAATATAACTGACCCCAAACTTTTGGCCAGTAGCTTATATATATATATATATATATATATATATATATATATATATATATATATATATATATATATATATATATATATATATATATACACACATACACACTCAAATTTTGTTACATCATAATTGAATTTTTTTAAATTGTCAGTTGTATTAAAAAAGTTATGGTGAATTAAAAGGGTAGGCATTACAATTATGTTTGGATTTTGTATGTGTATGTGGATTTTTGTATGTGGCTAAGAAATAGCTATTAACATCTTTTGTTTGGTGGGTCCAGTGAAAATTTTGGCAGGGCAAGTAAAAATCTGAACCACTGGCCCAATCAGGCCAGTAGAAAAAATCCTTAGCGTTGAACCCTGTGATGGATAAGCTGGTGGTTCATTCCGCTGTGGCGACCCCTGATTAATCAAGGGACTAAGCCGAAAAGAAAATGAATGAACGAATGAATATTTATATTTGTTTTAGGGGTGGCATGGTGGTTAGCACTGTTGCCTCATAGCAAGAAGTTTGCTAGTTCAAGTCCCCGGACCAGTTTCCATTTCTGTGTGGAGTTTGCATGGGTTTCCTCCGGGTGCTCCGGTTTCCCCCATCAGAGCCGGCCCAATGCATAAGCGAACTAAGCGGCTGCTTAGGGCCCCATGGCCACCAGGGGCCCCCCAAGAGTGAACGAAATAAATGAGTGACTTTCGTTTTATGTTTGCTTGTTGGGTTATGGATAAGGGGTGGGACAAAACATATGCCCATTTATCATGTTATTTCTGGCCGCGATACATACTCTGGCGCCACGTATTAATACTTATGTAAATTTACAAAATATATGAATTAATTAGTCTTTCACACTGACTGCAACAGATTACCGCTTTAGATACAATACACCCAGCCACCACCAGGCGCTTCCCATAACAGCAGATCATCAGAGACACACCGGCGTCATGTAAACCGCTGACAGGTGAGCCATTGCAATGGTGGAAATCTCAGGCATACGGATATTCTTCTGTCCAAGCTGGACCAAGGTATTTGTGTTTCAGACATCCAGCTCCCCCGAATTTTCCGCTAGTTTCTTCCTCACAGATGCGCTTTCACTTCGCTATATCGCTCGCGCGTGCCCGCGGGCAGTGCTGTGACTTAAATGTGCTCAAACTTTTTAATTCCGCCAAATATGTATTAGATAAAGATATCAATAGGGGGTGAACATATAATTTAAAAGGCCTTGCGTTTATTTAACCCTTACAGATTTTGGCAAAGTCTTGTAGATGGTATTTTGGCTAAAAAATATTAGGGTAATTAAAAAATCTTTTTAAATAGATGAGTAAAAAACTGATGTTCTCCACTGCTGAAAACTTCATACGCGATCAGAGTCTGTTCTCACCTCTCAGAGCATTCTGATCAGTTAAAGAAAAAATATTAATGCATTAATTACAAATATTTAATGCATGATTGTTTATTCAAAATAAACCAGGGCTAAGCATAAAATGTTTCCATGTTTTCATAAAATAAGTTGATCAAGTTGTAATAAGTGTTTTAAGTTTACAGAAAACTAAAAAAGCAATAATTAACTATTTTGACAGTGTTTTCTTAAATGCATATTCCACAAAATTGAGATTCTGCTGCTATGATAGAGATGACTGATTTTCAATCACAAACTGCTCTTTGCACATCAGCATTGTTAAGTTGTTTGACAGCTGTGCGCTTGTTTTACATTGTTGCAATTTTATAAACATGCTGTCATTAAAAGAAACGCATCATAACCTTTTGATGCATTTTTTCCTTTTTGCATTTTTTTATTTATTTATTTTTTTCATTTTTGATGCATTTTTTTCATGATATATTTGTGATTTATCATGATTGGTTTTCTTGTGATCTGTTGATTTATCACAGAATCACTGATATCGTGATTGAAGCAACAGTCCATGGCACAGCAGCAAAACGCTTCATAAACTTGGTGATAAAAAATAAGCTTCTGATTTATACATTTGTTTCAAATTTCTTATTACACAGCCATTAACTATGGATGGTAAATACACTGCAAAAATGATTTTCTTTCTTCTTTTTTTTTCTAGTCCAAATATCTAAAAAAAAATTTAACCAATAAACATTTTCTAGACAGATTTTTAGTCAAAATTATGTGCATGTTGTTTTTTCATAAAAAAGCTCAATAATCTGCCAATTAGGTTAAATAAAAGAATATTGTTTTTGGTTTAAAAATAAGATTATTTTACTTATCTCATTGGCAGATTAATTTGTTCACTTTACAGAAAAAAAATCACTTAATTTAGAATTATTTCTGAAAACTGAATTTTTTTTTCTAGATATTTAGTAATATGCTATATGGGAATATGTCTACAAAATGCTTCCTGATTTAATTAGAATTTGATGTAAATATTTTTAAGCTATATGAACTACAAAATGCATTTTTTTCAGTGTTAACATTTATCCATTTTTAAAAAATGATCTTTTTTGTCACTATTTTTGACTGTTTGGCAGCGTTTTGTGACTGAATAATAATAATAATAATAATAATAATAATAATAATAATAATAATAATAATAATAATAATAATAAGTATGCTATTGGCTACTTCCAGCTGTATTTGTTTCTGTCAACATTAATTACAGCTTAGGTTAATGTTTTGTGTCTAATTGTTTAGTTTTGTGGCAAGTAGTCAAATAAAAAGTGGGATCAATAGGCAGTTGTTTCTGCTGTATAATATTTGGAATTGTCTTTAAACATATTTTATGATTTAAGTAACACAACTACAGCAAATAAAATCGATAATGCATGTTTTAAATTTACAGTGTGCAAATAATCAAGGATCGACGATAATTTGTCACATTGTTTGCACCAAGGGGGCCCCAAATAAAATCCTGCTTAGGGCCCCCTGAAGGCTTGGGCCGGCCCTGTCCCCCATAGTCCAAAGACATGCAGTATAGGTAAATTGGATAAACTAAATTGGCTGTAGTGTATGAATGTGTGTGTGACTGTGCGCATGAATGGGTGTTTTACCAGAACTGGGTTGTGGCTGAAAGGGCATCTGCTGTGTAAAACATATGGTAGATAAGTTGGTGGTTCATTCTGCTGTGTTGACCCCTGATAAATAAGGGGCTAAGGCGAAAGAAAATGAATGAATATTTGTTGGGTCACACTTTATTTTGATGGTCCGTTTGTTGAATTTATGTAACATTGCAACTAATTAACATTGCAACTAATTAGACAGTAAAATCACTATGTAATTAATCACGACAATCCCATAGTGCAAATTCAATTACGGAAGAAGATGCTTCAATCCTGGTTTGTGGACTTAAATCAGGTTTATTCTGTAACATAACGGATGTCCATACAGCAGTGTATATTAACATGCATCCTGTCAGGTTTGCCATCCAAAGATAAACATATGTACATCTGTGTGTGTGTGCACACATGATAACTTTGTGTGTGACTCATCGTTGCAGAAAGGCTCAAATTAACTCGACATCAAATACATCAATTGGAAAACTGGGAAAGTTCTTGCTTTAGTAAGGGAGATCTTCTTCATTCTTGTCTGGCACTGTGCTTTTTATCTACGTGAGACACAGCAGGAGAAGGCTACATACATCAGAGCAATAGTGAAAGCTCTTAATAGCTCTGACACGCACGTGGTAATGGTGGGCGGGGAAAACCAGCTCATTGGCATTAACGGCACAGGCAACAAAAACAGCTACAGTGTTCTAACAGCTCAAATTTCCCATATTCAGAAAGGTATAATAAATAATCTAATAGATATTTTGAGCTGAAACTTTACAGACACATTCTGGAGACACAAAAGACTTATCTTAAATCTTGAAAAAGGGGTAAAATTGATTTGCCCTTGGAATGAGAGATGAAACTCTGATTGGTTTAATGCACACTATGCTCAAAACACACCCATAACTCATTTAAAAAATAACCACAACACTTTTAGACCATGCGCCAGGGCACAGACAATATTTTTCTGTCCTTAAAATAGCAAAAAAGGATTTGCACAGATCCTTAATGCTTTTGTGTCATGCGCTTTAGACTTAGATTAGATTGTTAAAATAGACCCCAAAGTACACTTGCAACCAGACAAATGGACAGTATACTTCAAAAATGTTAATGATCTGCTTTCCTGAATTGTGCTTTTTAGGAACAGCTAATTTTGTATCAGCTATATTTTAAACATAATTAAATTATACTACAGTATAATTTTTGGGGTACTTAATGTGCTTTTATGTTCTATATTTGAACAATTGTAAGTACACTTAGTATACTTTAAGTATATGCCTGTGTAAGTTCATTACATGTTTGATTAATGTTTAAAGCTTTATTTTTATTACAAATAAATTAGGAGCATCTTCAAAACCCACAAGTAATTTACTTTAGTACCAATGCACTTTTTCTGAGAAAACAATGCTCAGCGATTACTCAACTGATTCCAAACTGTCTTTAAAAACTGAACACCTTGTCTTCAATAACAAACTATCTCTAGTTCTAATTTCTAAAGTGCACTACTAGTTAACTAAGAGTACACTAACAGAACACTTGCAACTACACTTGCAGTATGACAACACAAACTACACTAAATTGGTTATAAAGTCAGACTTGTGCTCCAATTGTTTGAGTATTTCGGGGTGGGGTGTGTGTGTTTTCTACTGCACGTGCACTTGGAGGGGTTAAATGCAGATCCAAATTCCTCATTCCTTCACAAACTAATTATTTATTACATGTAAAAGTAAACTACTAGTATACTTATAAGTAGACCTGCTGTTTAAATAAAAATATTAAAGTCAGCTACTTGTGCACTTAAGGTTTACTACTGTTACACTTAAAATGGTACTTTTATATACTAAAAAGCACCCACTAAACAAGGAAATATTGACTTTTTTTGCTTTTGCACCTACAAAAGAGCTAGGCTTTACTCTTACAGTTATGAAAATCAACAAAATAAGTTAATTCATGGGATTTACAACTTTGAGCATGTTGCATAATGATTAATACTTTAATTGCGTAAGAGTTGTGCTTTTAGTTTCATAGTTAAATACAATTAAACACAGACAGTTCTAAAGCAGGATAAAGCATTGTATGAGGTCCATCTGCATTGTGTCCTTAGACATTTTAAAAAGTTCAAAGAATCTCTAGATTAATTCTTGCATACTTTTACTGTTTTACATGTTACTGTTGCTGTTACTTTTACATTTTTGTGTCCTTCTTACACCAACATGAGGTGTGAGACTTATTGTTTTCTGCTACATGTTCATCTATTACACTTGAAATATGTTACAAAATCCTTTATATAATATATAATATAATATCCTTTGAACAAATACAGCAGAGTAGTGCTTAGAAAGAACACCTAGTACAAATTCAAAGACATACATACAACATACTCCAAATTTCAAACTAAAGAAAATACCTTACCATAAAAACATCTGTGGATAGAGAACAAAAAAAGTTTAATAACAGGAAAAACATCAGCTCTATAAGCGATAAAAGCTAGTACAATTTATACGATGACAAATACATCCATAATGGCTCAAAAAATCAACATAATGAACATCACTATAATATATATATATTTCTCAGAGGACGAGTTCTCTGGTCTCGCGGTCTCCCGACATCATTCTTTCAAGGTAACTTGGCAAGACTGGTCTCCACAATAACGCAAGTCCATTCTCTGCGTTCTTGCAATTGAAAAATAGCCATTCTGTGTGTGTCCCTTACTTAACATACCTGATTCAGATCATCCACTCGTTAACAGAGATCCATGTATTGATCATTCATTCAATCATTTTCTTTTTGGCTCAGTCCCTTTATTAATCAGGGGTCGCCACAGCAGAATGAATAACCAACTTATCCAGCACATGTTTTACACAGCGGATGCCCTTCCAGCCGCAACCCATCACTGTGAATCACTCATACACTCTCATGCACACACATACACAATGGACAATATTTTCTTACCCAATTCACCTATACTGCATGTCTTTGGACTTGTGGGGGAAACTGGAGCACCCGGAGGAAACCCACGCGAGCACAGGGAGAACATGCAAACTCCATACAGAAATGCCAACTGACCCAGCCGAGGCTCGAACCAGTGACCTTCTTGTTGTGAGGCGACATCGCTGCCCACTGTGCCACCATGAACTGATCCTTGTGTGTCAAATAAAAGAGACATACAAAATACGCAGGGCAGGGGGACTTTGAGGAACAGAATTGAGCACCGCTGCACTTGATTATGCAAAATTCAGTTGTACGGCGCTACGAAAAGGGGTGGGATAAAACAATATGATTAGACGTTGATGAAATGAGCGATTGCTCCATATATTAAATTTCTGTACAGAGAGGTCACATTTTGATCTTCTATTTCTCAGGTCAGAGTTCACAAAGCTTAAACTTTCGAATGCAGCAACATGTAAAACTTGTCACACGAGCTTGTGTTTCTGCTATTCGCATACGTATGAATGGAATTCTGTGAGTTGAAAAGTGCAGCGTGACCACGGCTTTACCTGTAAATTTCAAACAGCATGAAGGACTCAATTAGTTTGATCAGGTGTGTTTAATCAGGGTTAAAGCTAAAGTCTGCAGAGCTGCTGCCCCCAGTAATGTCCTAGTAAGATGATATTTAAATTTTTGACACATGTGCTATATACACCAGTTTAAAACACAGGCTTTTGTACATTGTAAATAGAAAATGTATTGATATCTTAATTTTGTTATACATTTTCTGTTCTATATTTTTCTGCCAAAACAATAAGATACATTTGGTTGAAGAATTTATATGCTTTCCTTTTTAATAACAGTAAAGTATACAAATTAATAAAGTATAAGATTAATTAACTGTAAGCAGTTTCCAGTTAGTTACTGCTACTGCACTATTGCTAGTTACTCACTATTGAATAGCTCTTTCAGGTTCTAACTGGCAACAGTGTAAAAAAAAAAGCAGTGTATTTAATTTATAATGTTGAACTAATAAGCTAACAGAATTCCTTAAACACATTGTGTTATGGCACAATGGCAACTTGGAGAATAGTTAACGCTACTGTTAATGCTAATATTTAACATTTTGAAAACATGTCAGGGCATGTCAGGCTTGATGTGTTGCCTCTGGCTTGCTTGGTTGTGGTTGGTTGACTGTCTCTTCAGTGGTTAGTCTTTCAACAGTGCCAATCGGTCTTTGTCAGTCACGTGCGTTTGTTGTGTGTGACGTCACACCTGCGCCATTTTGGTGGTATCGCTTCCCGAGACAACTTGAGAGACACATAATAACGCAAGAGAGATCCATGCCAAAAAAAGGTCGAGCTGGAGAAGTACAAGAAAATCGAGAGTACACAGGATCGCAATAAACTAAACAAAGATGCCAGGGATCGTCATTTTTGATAAACTGTCTTACATTTAGGATATAGATCCGTTTGAGTTAACTGCAAACCAACGGAGTGCTCTGCCGCCTTCCCATTGCTGACATGTCATACTGTATATCATCAATGTCTTAATATACGTTGTTTTAGTTTAAACACCATTAAACCACAGTAAGTATTTTTAATTATTTATTGCAGTTTTTCATTTTATTTCATTAGTTACATCTAATATTTACATTTACAAACTAATTGAAAGATGTTTGTATCCAAAGTATTTTACAAATATGAACAATAAATGTAATGAAAGAAACAGAACAAAACATGTAAATACTATTATAATTTTATTTAGTCAAATACACTGAGTGCACAGAGAACAACAACAAATAAACATTAAATAAAATGAATACACACAAATATTAAGATATGTTGAACACAAATACAGATATTATGATAAAAGCTGAAAACCTGTAACCATTGACTTCCATTGTATTTGTTGGTTTTCCTGCTATGGAGTCAGTGGTTACAGATTTTCAGCCTTCGTCATATCTTTATTAGTGTAAAGAGAAAAAATAACCTAGTGGTTAGAACCACTTGATGGCATATAAATAGTAAGTCACTTTAAATTTGTGGGTGAAATATCTATTCAGTTCAAACTACTGATTGATCTAATGTTTAACTTTGAGCAAAAGCACTCGTTTCAGTTCTTTAAAGGGTTATTCAGTTCAAGTAATAACTGCTTACCTTGTGTTTTGATGTACCAGTTTTGTTATTGTGAAGAACATAATAAATGAGTTAAGAACAAATTTTAAGTCATCCTCCATTTATTTACATTTAAACACATGATATTTTTATTCAGGCACTGAGGGAAAATTCATTTCTGGAGTAATGCATCATATTGTTTACATAAGACAGGATGAAACATCAGCAAAACACACTCATACACACAGTGAAAGAAACAAAGCTACAAAAATGGGAAGGAATTTACAAAGAATGTATCAATTAAGCACAGAATGCATTTATACACCTGGGCTTTTAACTCTTATTGACAACTACAGCTCTTCTACACTACAGTTGGACATTGGTTTGTTGAGCACAACAGACAGTTACAATCCTATGCTGTAATGTTTACATCTTCACCTTCACAAGGCAGTATCATGTTGAGGGTCAGTGCTTGTTATTAAGATTTTGTGTGTGTTTTTTTACTGTTTGATACTTGAGCATCATTCTTGTCACAAAATCCATCAGACATCCTGTATTCTTCATGTTCACACAGCAGCTGTCAGTTCTCCTCCAACAGGTGGTTTACTTCTACACATCTGTCCATACACAATTCACACTCAGTTTGTCTCGGCTACCTCCTTAGTGTTGTGTGTCTCCTCATCAGTGTCTCTCACCATCTTCAACCTCACGTGTCTCCTCCTCTGCATGTTGTTCGTCCACATCTTCAGCTGACTGCAGTGTTGGTTTTCTGTCCCTCCTCTTAGTTTGTCTTGCAGAGTGTGCAGTGTCTGTCTGTGTAGTATCTGAGTGGCCCAGATGTAGAGATGGTGCTCAGTCTGGGTCAGTTTCCATCATGTCATATGCAGGTTGGCTGGCAATGACAAAGTTAGAAATGTATATACTGCAAAAAATTACACATAGAAAGAATAAGTAAAAACAAATGTACTATAATACTACATGCTTATGTAAATATGACAGTTTGAGCAAACATGAAATAAATTTGAACTTTTAAAACATTATCTCCCAGAAAGAACATTCACTGATAGTTTACTCATCCCCTTTGTCATCCAATATATTTATTTTTTTAAACTGCAGTTTTATGAAGCTACAGTCTGAAGGTTTAAAATATTCCGTGTATTTTCAACAAAAACCTTTATTTGTTTTAGAAACGAAGTCGAAAATGTACTTTTTGACAGGGGGTGAGTAAATCAGCAAATGTAAGTTGTAACTAAGATTTCAAAAGTATTTTACAACATTTTAACAATCAATTACTTCACAATCTTAAATCCATATGCACAAAGTTGATTTGGTAAGATTTAAATGCAGTTCTACCCATAATATTACAGTGTTACACTGAATTAAAATAAGTATTAGAAGCTCAATGACAATTGTAAAGTTACTTAAATATCCTTACGTACTTACCTTTATGAAAATGTCAGGGGAGCATAAACGAAGATATGCCAGCAAAAGATATATTTTGCGTCTCAATGCAGCAGGCCTGGACACCTGATGCACCGCTACAGTCTGTCAATATCCATTCTTCTGAGTGGGAAATTTAATATATCTGTCGTCATGATAATTTGTTTACCTTTTCAATCGCGTGATTTGCTATTAACTTACAGCCCTTCCCACAACAAGAACATAACACTGTATTTACTCTGCGAAAGACGCTAAACCCAGGCAACAGCTCACATTAACTCGGATACAACACAAATGGCGGCTATGTCCCATAATGCAATTCGATGTTTACGAGGGTGACGTCACCTGACAAAGACCGATTCAATTACACTGAACTGAAACTGTTTTAATTTAACTAATACTACACCAGCATTCTACCACTACTCTCATGTCTGATATGCTAGAATATTTCCATAATTTGAAACTTAATATGTTTTTATTATTCACTATTCTTCATCTTTGGCAGTCTACATTGTAAAATTGCTAGAAACAATCAAAACAAAAATTAAATTTCATCATGTTTTGTAAATGCAGACAAGTAAGTCAGCAAACAACTGCATTTGCATCTGCTTCCAGGATCAAACCTCTTGGTCTGATGAAAACCATTATATTTTGATGTGTCGGTCAGGATGTAAACATAGAAGCTTTATAGATGAACATATAGCAGAAAACAGTAAGCCTCACACATCATGTTTGTGTTCAGAGGTGTAAAAATACTCAAAAATGTTCAACAAACACTGTGTGGAAATTGTACTCAATTAAAGGTTAATCATTTGATGAAGCATGCTTGAGTAAAAGTAAAAAAATACCAGATTTAAATTGTACTTGAGTAAATTTAAAACATTAAAAGTAATACCTAAAAATAATCTAGAAATTCTTGTTTAATTTTTTTAAATGTCTCACAACACAATGTCAATGGACCTCATACAATGCTTTATCCTGCTTTAGTCTGTTTTTAATTGTATTTAACTATTAAACTAAAAGCACAACTTTTTTGCAACCAAAGCATAAACCATTATGCAACATGCTCAAAGTTGTAAATCCTATGAATTAACTTGTGCAGACACTGATTTTTGGAACTTTGAGAGTAAAGCCTAGCTCCTTTGTGGGTGCAAAAGAAAAAAAAGAAAGTAAATATTTAGTGGGTGGTTTTAGTATATAAAAGTACCATTTAAAATGTAATAGTAGCAAACCTTAAGGATGTCTTTTGGACTGCTCACCCCTTAGAATCTGAATAGGCCACTTTTGTCAATACAGCGACATTGCCTTCTGCACAGGGGTGACAAAGCCTTTGCAGTAGTAGGTTCAAAATATTAAAGTAGATGCAAAAAAACATACTTTATCTTGTGCCTTTAATTGTATATAATAGATGGGTATCGTAGGTTTTACTTATTCTATGGTTATCTCTTTTTTCCTCTCTCTTCTCCCTCTCTGTTTTCCTTTTATCTTTTGTACAGCACTTTGGGCATATAAGGTTGAACTTAAATGTACTCTATAAATAAAGTTAATTGGGGTATTAAACTTTTATCTTAATAAGTATTTGAATAAATATATTATGTTTTAAGTGGTTGGTGAGTGTGTGGCCATTTGTTAGAATAATTTCTAAAAGGGCACATAGTTTACCTCTTTTTTATGATTTAATATTAATATTAAGGTTCTTCTAAGTGTGCCAGTTTAGGTTCAGTTCAAAACACAATTCAGATTTTTTTATTATAATGTGTTAAAAAGTGTCATGTTGGTGGCTTGTCCACAGTTCGCTGATTTATGGGTGTGTTGCTTCACATGTAAATTAGTTTCGGCTTCCCGCCAACGTAACAAGGGGGCGGGGCCATGAGCTCACCCGCTCTGCGTTTGCAACAGAGTCTGACAGGAAGACGGAGAAGGAGAGAGAGGATCACCATTCAGTCGTACATGTACGACTCTGACACAGACCAAGCAAAGAGTACAAAATCATTTGTGTTTTTGTACAGTTTTACAGCCAACTGTGTGCTAGTTTCAAGTGCCGAGCTTGTACACAGAAACTAATAACCACGCACACTGAATCAACTTTGACTGAGGCACCGGATGCGCCGCTCAAAGCCGCGACACGGCACACCAGACACTCTCTGTGGCGCACCAGAAGCATGAAGTGTCCCGAATCATCGCGCCACGCATTTTTGAATTCTAAACATAGGTTTCTGCAGCGGTCCGCGGCGCCCAGCCGTCGACTTGAGTGTACCCTGATAGAAACCTATGTTTAGAATTCTAAAACGCATGCTAGTTAAGATCACAGGGAGCTTCTGGGATCGCGAGGAATGCAAACGGCTGAAGTATAAGGTAGACTCAATGAGAAGTACACATGTTTGCAAACCTACCTAAAGATACAACCAATAATTCCGATAAGAGCGATAATGTGGAGAATATTGCTCTTGTGTTGAGCCCAATGAGCCTTGCATCTAAAAATAGAGCAAGGGTGTTCCTTTAGTGATATTGCTTCGACTCACGCTGAAAATGGCGGACGTGAATCAACAAACTGAGGATATGATGACACGCCTGTCAATCAATATTGGTGGGCGGGGGGACCGCTCTCCTACGTCAAGTAGCGGTCGATTTGAAAACAGCTCCAATTGGTCCACCGTTTTTTATGTTGTTAAATTGAAAAAAAAGCACTGGGTGTGCTTATATCACCCCAATATGACAGTCTATACACCATACATGCACATATGTCTGTCCAAACAGCTTGAAAAGTAGATTTTTTACCATAGGTGCCCTTTAACTAAGAATTCCTTACCAGTTGGTGGAGCTGTTGTAACTGACAATGCAGCTGTTTTGTCAGGCTCTGGCAATGATAATTCCTCCAATGCTCTCTTTCTGAGCTCTTCATCATGGTATTTACTTTCTCCACTTGTCAGAAGGTTCTTCTCTGCCTCCAACTCTAGGACTTCATGCAACAGGTCTTCTTTTTGTGCATAGAGGCGCTCCGTACCAAACCTGTATACCAACAAATCAGGCCCTATCAAAAGGTCTGTTTGCCCAGAAATGAAAACTAATTTTATTAATTAGTTTTAATTAACTCAACCAAACCTCTGAGACCTTCAGTCATCTTCGAATAACAAATGATGATATTTTAGATTAAATTTGACAGTTCCCTTATCCTCCATAGACAGCAACAGTCTCGGCTCATTTAGTCAATATATATACCAAAAAAAAATCCTCAAAATAGACCATATGCCTCCAGTGCTTCAATTGGAATATCATGAAGCTATGAGAATCCTTTCGTTCACACATAGAACAAAAATAACAACTTTATTCAAAAGATTTTTCTACTCAGTGTAAGTACAGGGTGTATATCTCCAATTTGTTTAAGGGAGAGAATATTTTTTCAACACATTTCTTAACATAATTGTTTTAATAACCCATTTCTAATAACTGATTCATTTTATCTTTGCCATGATGACAGTACATAATATTTTACCAGATGTTTTTCAAGACACTTTTACATAGCTTAAAGTGACATTTAAAGGCTTAACTAAGTTAATAAGATTAGGGTAACTAGGCAGGTTAGGGTAATTGGGCAAGTTATTGTATAATATATATAATATATAATTTTGACCTTAAAATGGGTTTAATACTATTAAAAGATGCTTTTTTTCTGTCTTAAATAAAACAAATAAGTCTTTCTCCAGAGGAAAAAATATTATCAGACATACTGTGAAAATTTCCTTGCTCAGTTAAACATCATTTGGGAAACATTTAAAAATGAAAAAAAAATTAAAATCAAAGGGGTGCTAATAATTCTGACTTCAACTGTACATCAACTGTTGAATAAAGTCGTTATTTTTGTTTTATGTGTGCACAAAAGTATTCTCGTAGCTTGAGAATTCTCTGCTTGAACCACTGAATGCATATGGTCTCTTTTGAGGATTTTTTTTCTGGACTTTGAAGGAGCCAAGATAATTGTTGTCTATGGAGGATGAGGAAACTTTCAGATTTCATCTAAAATATCTTTGTTTGTATTTAGGCTATGGACATAGGTCTCAGGGCTTTGTAACGACTTGACAGTAAGTTATTTGGTAACAATTTAGTTTAAATACCAATTAACTAATGGCTTATTATTAAAATATTGTCTGTTTGTTAGTACTTACAAAGTATGTGTCTTTATTTAATTTATTTTAGATATTTTTAAGTACCTTGAAATAAAGTGTGACCCACAAATTAAATGCTTGTGTGAACTAACCCTTTAACGTTTGTATGTAAACAAATATCACTAATAATAAACCTAAATCTTTTTTCTTAAACATTTAGCAGTACTTAATTTGAGCTTTTTGTTATGTCCTTAAATCAGAATTTTTTATTATTATTATTTTTATTTATTTCACTTTACATTTCAACAGAAAAAATAACATATTGTAGGAATGTGACCTCTTCTAACCTGCGCAGACTAGCAAAGTCCTGTTTTTTATAATAATCAAGTAGCAGCATGGTCCTCTCTCTGCATCTCCGTCCATCCACTTCAAAGTTCTCATCCTGTAGGGTTGCAGTAATAATTTCACCAACCCTTGCCCAGATCCTGCCTGACTCTTTAGAAGTGAAAGGATTCTGTGCTATCACTTCACGAAGGAGCAGGATGTCATGGCGTGCTGAAAATCGCACCTGCCGTTTACGAGGATTAGAAGATGGTCCTGCAAGAGAGAAACCTGCATATGAGCAGAAAGATGTCAAAGACTGAGATGAAAATTTGGGCACTTGGCATTTTGCATGTGTTGACTTCTTTCAACATGTATTAATATTTTCCAGTTGACATATGCACATGCTATTATACAGTAAATATATAATAAAAGTGTGTGTAAATCTGTACGCATTTTTTTGTTTGTCCTTCATCCAATAGTACTTTTAATTTATTCGTTAATTTAATTAATGTATTTTTAATTTCTGAATAACCACCCCTATATTTGTCATAGGCTTAATGGTTTTTAAGCTTTTTCTTTTGTGCTTCCCTATTCATATTTATTTAAATTATTATTATTATTTTATGGGGCTTTATTGATTACCCCAACAGCCCAGACGTCGATTAGCATTGCAATGCAAAACTATATGCGCTACAGCGAATCTGAAGCAGATTACAATGATTCTTTTTTCAGTATAGTGAAAGTGAATTTAATTCTATTCAGTCGTTTTAAATAAAAATATTTTTATAAAGTCTAGATTCTGTAACACAATCGATAGATTCCATCCCATTTAAAGGTTGCGGCTTTTCGGCAAGTCTTACCGCGTTCCATGTCTCCTCGCCTTTATGTATGTCAGCTGATACGCACAAACTGCTGAGGTCACTGTACACGTCCGCTCACAAGTACAGGTTTCTTTCTGACGTGTACCTCAACTTCTCGAGAAGTCAGACATAACTGGAAGAGAAGGGACTGCATGTGTATCTTTCAACCTCAAGAGGGCAGAAAAGGATTAAAATGAGTGATTTTGGTTTTCAAACGGGTTCAACGTTCTTAATAGCACATTTAAAACAGCTGCTAAGTAAAAGTTTATTTTGAAAATGCCACCATTCTACTTTGCAGTAAATACTTTTCTAGTAATTTAGATAATCCTCAATATGATAATATTACACGGCCCCCGTGTGAACCTAATTGTTGCATTGTCAAAATCTTTTAAAGACCCTTTCATGCGTCGCTGGTAGACCAAAATCAAAAGTGAAAAATGTATCCTACAAACTCGGAGCTTCACATTCAAGTCATAAAGGTAACACTTTAGTATAATGATCCATTATTTCATGTTAGTTAATATATTTAACAGTATGAATAATCTAATACAGCATTTATTAATATTATTAATCATGTCGCCACTGGCTTGCTTGGGTGGGATTTGTGGAGCTCGCATTGATGGATTTTTACTCTTCAGTGTTTGGACGTTCAGCAGTGAAATGTAAACCACACTGAACTGAACTAAACTGAACTTCAACTCTGAAAACTGGACTGACATAGTTAAAATTTTCTAGAACTTCTGTGTTAAGCTGCTTTGACACAATCTACATTGTAAAAGCGCTATATAAATAAGCATGGTTTGAATTGAATAGTTCAACATTTACTAGTTATAAAATACAAAATTGTGCTTGTTAACATTAATTCATGCACTCAGCTGAACTAACAATTGTAAAAATGTTCCAATAAATGAAAGCTTGAGCTACCAGTCTTTTTCTCATTGAAGCAATACATTTAACATTTTACTGCACTTTTGTCGGTAAAACATAATACTTGTATTTAGGGGTTAGGGGGAATTAGGGGTAGGCTAAATTGTCCGTAGTGTATGTGTGTGAATGGGTGTGTGTGTGGGGGTTTCCACCGGGTGCTTCCCCACAGTCCAAAGACATCCGCTATAGATGAAATGGATTAACTAAATTGGCCGTAGTGTATGAGTGCATGTGTGAATGTGAGAGTGTAAGGGTGTTTCGCAGTGCTGGGCTGTGGGTGGAAGAGCATCCGCTGCATAAAACATATGCCGAAATAGTTGGCGGTTCATTTCGCTGTGGTAAACCAGGGACTAAGCCGAAGGAAAATGAACAAATAACACCTCAATCATTACTGGATACTACAATGGTTACTTGCTGGGAGACAAAGGATACTCATGTATGCCCTATATGATGACACCCTAAACCACAGACACGATTCAGCTTGACCCAGAAGAACCCTCAATGACCCAAGCAGACCAAAGAGAGACATGATTTGTCAAAAATATGTTTAATTAAATAGTTTGGACAAAATGCTTCTTTTTTACGTTGCTTTATACACACACCTTTCAATGTGTAACATATTTTATTCCTATACATTTCTCACTTTAAGGTGATGCTCCATTATTTCTATTTCTAGTTTGGCTTTTGTAATGTGCTTTTTAGTGTTTTTTCTCTATTTTAAGCAGTATAAGATCCATCTTCATGTGACTTTAGGTAGTGTGAGTTTTTTATACATTTATATTTTTTCTTTCTATATTTTTCTTTTTTTCCAGGAAATAAGATATTGTTCACCCAAAAGATGAAAAACCATTCCGTCTACCATACAGAAGGGTTCCATTAGCCAATTACCACAAATTGACACTGATTTTGGATGAAATGGAGGCACATGGTATCATT
The DNA here is from genome assembly GCF_903798145.1 of Danio aesculapii. Taxonomy (NCBI): domain Eukaryota; kingdom Metazoa; phylum Chordata; class Actinopteri; order Cypriniformes; family Danionidae; genus Danio; species Danio aesculapii. The sequence goes on along the minus strand of NC_079440.1, from coordinate 21,127,698 downwards.
CGGCAGTCCAATAGTGAATGGGCTTCACCTTTAGTCCTGGTCTGGAAACCACCTGGAGATCTTCAAATATGCACATACTTTAGGTGGCTGAACCAAAGAACAGAAAAACACCCATATCCATTGCTTCATCAGGATGATGCTCTCGCGTCTTTGGGAGGTAACTGTTATTTCAGCACCATGGACTTAGTATCTATGTTTTATAATACCCCAGTCCATGAGGAAGACCGCAAATATACTGCTTGGACAAAACCGGTGGGTCTTTACAAATACACAGGGATGACGCTGGTACAAAAGTTGATGTCCAACCTATCCCCCTTTAACTTTAAAGAGCCCATATTATGGGTTTTTGAAAATGCCCTTCCATGTAGTGTGTCACACAGCTCTAAGTGAAGTGAAATATCCAGCTAAGGCTTAAATCTGTAAGTGTACAGTGTTTAAAACTATTGATTCATCTATAAAAGAGTCGACTCATAGTGCTTCAAACGAGTCGTCTTGATAACGAGTCATTAGTTGTTTCGCGATGACGCGGCTACGAAACACAAGTAGTTGCATGCGCAAGCCCGGGAGATTTGAAACCTGCGGCCCCGCCCACTAACAGAAAAAAAGCAACACACACACACAGAGACACACACAGACACCGGTCGAATGAAGTCACGCTGTGCAGATGGATATTATTGACAGTCTAATCAAAGATGAAACCTCAGCAATATAGCCCAGCCTTGAGCAGATCGAGTGCTTCTGAAAACTACATGCTTACAAAGAAGACTTCATCGGTTTGTTAAAGGAAGGATCAGTAAAGACTGTCAGAACATGGATCAGTGCATGATGAATCAGTTTCTTCCCCCATTTCACAAGTGTAAGTATGTGCGATTAAAATTATTACGCGTGCCGCTTTGTTTACGAATCATCAGCTGTTTCTACACACATGCAACGGTCAAGTTTCAAAATAGTTCAGCTCAGGTTCGAGGTGAGGTGTCTAAATTGCACCCAGCAAGCTGAACTGGTGCTCTAGGTGTGTGTTGTGTTCTCTGGGGAGGAGTCTAATGTGTGTGCGTAGCACCGGAGCAAGTTGAACTGCCGCTCTAGGCAAAGGATGATCACGCCGCCCTCAACGCGATAGTGAAAATGAAAGGGACCCGTTAGTAAAGTGAGGACCGGGTCGCGGTTGAAATTGAAGACGGGGGCGGTGGGGGGTTTATTATTTGCGGATATAACTGAGGACGCGGGTGGTGAGGGAGGTGTCGCCGACGCCGCTATGGCGCCATGGACGCGCCGGCCCTGTGTGTGTGTGTGTGTGTGTGTGTGTGTGTGTGTGTGTGTGTGTGTGTGTGTGTGTGTGAAAAGAGCAGGTAGACTGTGATGGGCTAGGAGATCTACTCGCCAGTTCTTGGACTTTTTGCTTGATAAAATAGTTAGTCGTCAGTATTTTCTAGTCCATCGTCTGTATTTACATTCACCCACTGGCAGCCAAAATCCACTATGAAGCGTGTATGCACTGTGACTACTTTTATACTGTTGATTAGCTGCTGGGCATTTCACTCTGTCTCGCGCTGAAGCCTGTCAGTGTCGTCGACCAATCGCAGCAGGCTGTCATCGGTCCAATCAGCGCAAATTAGCTTCGCGCTGAGGAGAGGTTTGGGAACAAATGAATCGCTGAACGATTCATATGGGAGTCGCTGGGATAATTAGGTAAAAATAGATGCAGATTATAAGACCATGAAAGTGTTTTTTGACCTTGCATGCATATTAGACTGTTGCTGGAGACCCTTACAACCTAAATATGACCCTATTTCATGTAAAATATGGGCTCTTTAAGAACAGTGGATTATAGAAATCTATATAGTCTCTTCACACTCCATCACAGTAGGTGGCGATATGCGCCTCTAAAGTTGGTTCGCAACTTGCCATAGAACCAAGAAGGATAACAGTAATGTTTGTTATGTATACAACTTATTGAAAGACGCGGGGTTAAGTCACAGAATTTAGTAAAGTAGTTGTATAAAATATAAAAATTATAATTTATGTATTTTATTTTTTTAATCACTATACTACAAGAATATATGGGTTAGTTAACTCCTAATCCGCATTCCCATCCAGATGGTGGCGGTAATGCTCCAAAAAGCTGGTTGCCAACCGCCAAAAAAATTCCAAGAAGAAAAACAGTACCGTTCTCACATCAACAGACACATTTACTTTAGGAAATGGGTACTTATAGACGAATAGACTGTATATTTTTTAGTGAATTTCATCCAACGTTAGGACCAAAGATCACATATCAGGTAACATTATAGAAACATGTATTTGGGAGCAAATGTATGTTTGGCAGCATGGTTTGCAAAAGAGTACAGTACGCATAGCAAGATAATGTTTATGTTGTTGACTGGCTTATCACAGCAAAGTTGTACATACATGACGTTTTGCTGCGATCATACTTATGAATTAACAAGTCGTAATACGACGTCAGGTGTGTACTTTTTATAGATTACAAGAAAATATAGCAGTGTTTGTTAACTTTGCTTATAGAAAAACGAATAGCAAAGAATTCGCATGAATTGTGTTTTGTCAATGAAAATCCACAAGTGTTTACTTGTTATATATTGCATTATATTTCTCACTGACACGCTCCCAACTCGGAAACTGTTCTTTTATTTTACTGGCGGGCAGGTGTCATAGGCACATGCCTATGCTATATAGCATTTATATACTATATACCATTGTGCTTTTCTAAAACCACTCCATCAGGACTCAGGTGTCAGTTGTTCAGAAACGGTTCTTCATACCTCGCTTAAATGAACCGGGATTTTTTTTTAGTCTTGATTTATTTATTTTTTTATTTATTGACATTTTATGTTCATAAATAAAATACACTTCTATAGAAAAAAATGGTTTTAAAAAAATAAAGTTGACAAAAAATGTGCAGCATCCCTGTAAACGTCTTAAACATTTTACATGACAAATGCTGACAAGTACATACCAACTTCATCTGCAGTAAAGACAGCAGCACAAAGCAATACGGTCTGTTTAAAGTCCCATTTTTTTAAAGTTTTTTCAAATTTCACAGATCAGTATGTTTTTTTTAGAAGCCAAATGTCTTGCCTTGAATGCAGACAACATAAAACTGCCATAGTCACCATCTAACCATATAGTAAATATACAGCTGGCTGGGTGAATTTTTTATGGGGAGTTCTGTGTAGGCGGAAGTAAGGATACACTGTGTGGAGTCAAAGTGTGTGTGCGTGTGCGTGTGTGTGTGTGTGTGTGTGTGTGTGTGTGTGTGTGTGTGAATATATATACATACATATATTTATACTCACACACAGTTAAAGTCAGAATTATTAGACCTCCTTTGAATTTTCTTTTCTTTTCTTTTTTAAATATTTCCTGTCCTAAATGATGTTTAACAGAGGAAGGAAATTTTGACAGCATGTCTGATAATATTTTTTCGTCTGGAGAAAGTCTTATTTGTTTTATTTTGGCTAGAATAAAAGCAGTATTTAATTTTGTAAAAACCATTAGGGTCAAAAGTATTAGCCCCTATGAGCTAGTCTACATAACAAACCATAGTTATACAATAACTTGCCTAATTACCCTATCCTGCCTAGTTAACCTAATTAACCTAGTTAAGCCTTAAAATGTCACTTTAAGATGTATAGAAGTGTCTTGAAAAATATCTAGTACAATATTTTTTACTGTCATCATGGAAAAGATTAAATGAATCAGTTATTAGAAATGTTATGTAGAAAAGTTATTATTTTTTAAGCTTATTTCTTAAAAAAAAAAAAAAAAAAAAAAAATATATATATATATATATATATATATATATATATATATATATATATATATATATATATATATATATATATATATATATATTATAGTTATTTTATCTTGTATTTCTTTCTTTATTTTTGATTGAAGGTCCCGGAGGAGTATATTTCAAGGGAACTCTTTGATACTGTGCAGGTGTACATCATTACCAAACCTGAACTGCAGAACAAACTTATAACAGTGTACGTACAGAACTTCACCATAACAATTGATCTAATTGTTGCAGTGTTTGTTTGTTTAATTTCATTTGTATTAGCACCGTTATTGTAGAGCACACACAGATTTATCCCAGCTATGCTTTTAAAATGTGCATTCAAAATTACTTACCTTGCCAAACATTTTGATTTGGAAAGTGGGTAGTGCTGAGCAAATATTAATCGCTTCCAATATAAAGGTTTTATGACATTATATTCATTTGGGATTTCTTGGATTCCTGCATGAATTAAAAAACACTCTAGTCTAACACATTAGTCTGGTTAAACTAATTCCACACAAATATATGTTTTTATGTTTTTTATTGAACACAACATGTAAACATTTACAGTGCAGGATGGAAAAAAAATGTGAATCTTCGGGTTTAATAACTGGTTGACCCTCCTTTGGCACCAATAACCTCAACCAAACGTTTCCTGTAGTTTCAGATCAGACCTACACAACGTTCATAAAGGATTCTGGACCATTCCTTTTCACAAAACTGTTTCAGTTCAGCAATATTCTTGGGATGTCTGGTGTGAATCACTCTCTTGAGGTCATGCCACAGTATCTTAATTGGGTTGAGGTCAGCGCTGTGATTGGGCCATTCCATTATTCTGTTGAAGTCATTCTGTTGTTCATTTACTTCTGTGCTTTGGATTATTGTCCTGTTGCATCATCCATCCTCTGTTGAGCTTCGGTAGGCGGACAGATGGTCTTACGGTTTCCTGCAAAATGCCTTGATAAAGTTTGGAATTAATTTTTCTATCACTGATGAAGAAACACACAAACATACACAAATGATACTTAACTACTTCTAGGCTGTCTTGCTCTCCAGCAGGCATCTTATCAGGATAAATCCAGGTAGAAGATCCTAAGGAAACAAATAACCTCGCATACAGAAAAAGCAATGACATGCATATCATTCCAGTTTTCCTCTGAAGAGGGATGACACTAAGGTCATCATATAATCTAGGCCCTTAAACACAAATTCAACTTTCGATATTGGACAGATATCTGCAACTTTTGCAAAACATCAAATCACTGGCATATTAGCTTTCTAAATGTGTGCATGACTCCTGTAAATTAGGCCTATTGTTTCTTAAAAAACAAGAATATTGGTCAAGTCTATTATCATATTGAAATTGTATTAAAACTGGGTTGGTACCTTTTTTTTTAAATATGTGTTTGTGTCTAAAAACTCCATTATGATATCTTAAAATTTAGCCTATAGGCCTACATGGTCATTAATAATGTTTTTTTTTTGAACACCTAATTTTAGCGGAAGAGCCCCATGACACTTTTTGTACCTTTGTTTCGTTGTGTAGGTTACACAAGTTTTTTTGTTTTTTTTTTAATCAGATTTTTGTTTTAAATATATTTTTACTGTTTTGCTATTTTCTCAAAAAGATAGTACAGTATAGGCTAAATAACCTATAGGTTACTATTGTAAGTATATATGAGCAGTTAGTATATACTTTCAGAATCACCTTTTTTTAAATGACACAACTGAATCCTGTTTATATGAAATAAGCCTGTTCCTGAGCAGGTTTGTGCTTCCAAGGGTCTGTTCTTTATACCTTCATATCAGGCAGATCCTGGATCTTTTAATCTTGATGACGGATCTCTGGGTAATTTGGTTCTTCAAACAAGTTTGCGAGTCAAATTAAAATATCTAGAGGAATTGATTTGAGATCGCTGCGTGTGTTGTGAAGGACATATCTATCAATCCTCAAAATCATGATCAGCAATGCAATGATTGGCTGATGGCTCAGTAGCACAATGACATCATTTGATTAATATTCAATTATCCATGTCCACAAAATTACATAAAATTTGGACTAAACTGTTTGTTAAATATGATACGGTATAACTTTCTACATTTGTTGTTGTGCTTTACACTTTCATGTGTTTGTGGGTCAACCAGTTATTAAACCCAAAGGTTCACATTATTTTTCAATCTAGGCCCTTAAACACAAATTCAACTATATTAACAATCATAAATTCATAAGAAAAGATATGAGTTGCTTCGTTCTGGAGCGGACATCCATCAAAAAATCCAATCCTTCACTATGTGTGCATATATCACATATACTTAATAAATGTATATAATACACACACAACTTTTATTTTGGATCCAATTTATTTGCCATTTAATCTTTGCCCAGCAATAGTTTGTAGAAATATATTTAATTATATTACGCAGTCAAATTTTGATAATTTAATTCCAAATGTCAATTTCTCACTGTAGGCATAATTTACAAAATAAAATAGTAGGTACTGATTGTCCTTGTCATAAGTCCTTTAAATCCAACTTTGTAAAGAAATTAAAAAAAAAAAGATTTTTACATGTTGCAAATAGACCTTTATGTGTATTATTAATTATCCTGTATTATATCTTTAAACTGAATGAAGGACTGCCATGGAGAAGAAACTAATTGGCTGTCCAGTATGCATTGAGCATAAGAAGTACAGCAGGAATGCCTTGCTCTTCAATTTGGGTTTAGTCTGTGATGCCAGTACAAAAACATCTGCTTTAGAGCCCATTGTCAAAAAGCTGTCTGGATACCTCACGACTCTTGAGGTAAAAGATTAAGTTAAGTGTGCGTGCGTGCGTGCATGCATGCGTGTGTGTGTGCTTGCGTTTGCCAGATGGCCAAGTATTTATGTTTTATATATTTAATAACCATATGATGAATTGTCTTTGATTAGCTTGAAAGTGGATTCATTTCAAATGAGGAGAGTAAACAGAAGCTGTTGCCTATCATGTCCACACTTCTGGAGGATCTTAATATTACAGGAGCCTGCACCCTCCCTATTGGTATATGTATTTATGAATCTTTTTTTTGTCCCCTATACATAAAATATAGAAAAACTTGAATACGTTTATAAATCTCACTGGTTCATATTGTTTTAATAATCCTTCTTTTCCCTCTCTCATGGCAGATGACTCCAACACCATCCACTTGAAGCTAATTGAACAAAGGAAAGACCCTCTGGTTGTTCAGGAGTATGATGTACCGGTATTTACCAAGAATAAGGACCACTTTATTAAGTCACAATGGGATCTTACCACACAGCAGGTAAATAAAAAGTCCTCCCCTGTACTTTTATCATATTTGATTTTATTTGTTTTCATTTCAATAAAAAAAAATGAATTAGACTGAATTAGAATAAAACATTGCTGTTAAATCAATGCAACTTGCAAAAATTTCAATAAAATCAAGAACATGCAATTAGCTGATTTTACTTTAACTTTTATTTAATTGACAAAAGTACAAAGAAAAAAATTCCAGTGTTTTCAGTGAGTAAATTATTTGTATTCTGGATTTAGATTGTTGGGAGAGCGGCATGTTTAACACCATTTCACATCAACTTTCCTTTTCTAGGGTTTAATTATCTGGAAGTTGATTGAAAGGAAAATTATACAAACTTAATGTTGTACAAGCAAAATGTTTTGCCAAATCTGCCATAAACCTTTCTGGAATTTTGGGTTGTACATCATTAAACATTTCTAGTGATTTCTCACTATTAAATATGATAATTTACTGGACTAAAAAATGAATGAGCCTCTACTGCAGGGCTATTCAATTGGTGGCCCACGGGCCAAATTCAGCAATTTGTTACTGCCCTCCAAATAGTGTGACCAAGACATAATAAATAAATTAAAGAAATTTTTTTTTAGTTCAGTCGAAAAACAACCGCTAAAGTTATGAAATTGATGTATGTCAGTACATACAGCCCGAGCTGCAGTTGAAGGCTGCAGAGTGTGAGTCACCTGACATTACGCGAGCGGCGCTCAACGCCGTGTGTCTGTTGCACGGAACGAAACTGCTGCAACTAAATAAAGTTATGCCACCTGTGCACTACTTTAAAGTTCCGAGCTTATACACCAAGGCTAATACGCATGCACACTGGATATACTATAGCAGCAGGCCATTCACATATCGTGTCTTTTTCGCGTGCAGGTTCGTTATTTTCCAATGCAAGAAAATATGCCAATATGCGTGGCCAAGCGGAGCGATGTGCTTGCACCTTCCAGACGCACAGAGTAGAAAACATCTCATGCCGTAGCGGTGAGAGTTGTGCATGGCTTTCATTGCAATGTAAACAAAAGACATGTTAGACGAATTATTACAAATTATCAAAATGATTATGCATATTTGAATGCAGATGATAACAACGGTTCATTTAAATACTTGCATAATATAAAAAAAAAATATATATATATATATATATATATATATATATATATATATATATATATATATATATATATATATATATATATATATGAATGTTTATTAAAAAAACAGCTGATTTTAGTCCTTGGACAGTCGAATCTCTAGTTGATATATATATATATATATATATATATATATTATTATTATTATTTTTTTTTTTTTTGTTTTGTTAGCAGCTCTGAAAACTGTTCTCAGATATTATGTGTTATTATTTATTTAATATAATCCCATGTTAAGCCCATGTTTCCATCATATAACCGCACGGACTGACATCGCGATTACGATACGATTAAGTATTAGTAGCACTAGTATTTTTTGTTGTTGCATCACTTTAGATGCAACTGTCCAATAAATGTTTGTGATACTTATTAGTGTTACATTTTTCACAACCATGCTCACACGTGCAGTGTGAAACAGGAAGTATTATATTTTGACCTGCTGCCTTCAAAAACGTTTCTCAGTATTTTATAATTTGTGGTTTATATATATTTTGATCGTGTTGTCCTGCAGATCTTACCCTTTGTGGATGGCTATCGACACATTCAAAAGATCTCTGCTGAGGCTGATGTTGAACTTAATTTGGTACGGATTGCTGTTCAGAATTTATTGTAAGTATAAAGATATTCCTTTTTAACTGCTATCATAAGCTTAACTTATTACACTACCTGACAAAGTCTTGTCGTCGATCCAAGTTGTAAGAGCAACAAATAATAACCTGACTTCTAGTTGATCATTTGAAAGTGTCATTTGGAAGTGAAGGTAGATTTTTCTGATAAATTATCTGTTAAACTGCATCTCAATCATCACAAAAACTGCAAAAGACCTATTGAAACCAGCATAGACCCAATATTCTCACAGAGATCAGTCAAGTTTGGTAAAGGAAAAAGCATGGATTGGGGTTGCATTCAGTATGGGGGCATATCTGCAGAGTGGATGGCAACATCAACAGCCTGAGGTATCAAGAGATTTATGCTACCCTTTACATTATAAACCACAGGAGAGGGCAAATTCTTCAGCAGGATAGCGCTCCTTCTTATTCTTTAGCCTCTACATCAAAATTACTGAAAGCAAAGAAGGTCAAGGTGCTTCAGGATTAGCCAGCCCAGTCACTAGACATGAATATTATTGAGCATGTCTGGGGTAAGATGGAGGAGGCATTGAAGATGAATCTTGATGAACTCTGAGTCCTGCAAGAACGTTTACTTTGTCATTCCAGATTACTTAAATTATTTAAATTTTTTATTTAATTTTTATTTAATTATTTTAAGTTATTGCAGAGATGTTTAGATGCAGTCCTCCAAGCTCATGGGAGTCATGCTCAATATTAATTCTTTTTCCACTGCACCATGACTTTATATTCTATACTGTATATTTTTGTCTAAGCAAAGTCAGACCTTACTGTCCTAATTAAATAATTAATAATCAAGACATGATCATATTTTATTTTGGTAAAATAAGCATAGTCTAGAGGCATTTCATAGAAGCCATATCTGATACCAAATGATCAACTAGAAGTCAAGTTATTATTCTGTGTTCCAAAAACTTGGATAGGTGACAAGACTTGTCAGGTAGTGTACTTGGAGTAGGTTTATTCTGTAATAAATAATCACAGAATAAACCTCCCAACAGTGTGTTCAAAACCCTGCTGTGGTCTTATATCAACCTGAAGGGCTATATTTTGCCATTATAACTGGGTGGTAGCACATTTTTCTGCTTATAATACATGGCTACTCTTCACTTAGTTAAGTATTTGGTGTCTCCAGAATGTGTTTGTGAAGTTTCAGCTCAAAATCCCCATCAGATCATTTTTATACCCTGCTGAATATGTGAATTTTGGAGTTAGAGGACATTGTAGCTGTTTTTGTTGCCTGTGGCTTTAAATGCAAATGAGCCTGCCCACTGTTCTCTCATGCGTGTCTGTTTCTCCTGCTGCGTCATGTCAGATAAACAGCAGTCAGTGACAGAGTTGGAGAGAGAGGGGGGTAGGGTAGGGAAATGTCCTCAAGCTGGGATTCGAACTCGGGACGCCCTTACGTGCTACTGCACCATATGTCGGCGCACTAGGCTATTGCGCCGACCATACATAGTTTCTACCGTTAACTTTATGTTGTAGCAAGGACGTAAACTATGGAAAACGCTGTTTGGCACTGCTAACAATTTAGCTTCAAATTCATATTTATCTGTCAAACCCCTGTAAAACACCTACAATCTTCAACAGCGTCTCTCTTCCGTGTGTTTTGCATTTGAAATAATGGGTTTCGCAAAAGACGTGAACTTCTTTTTTCATTACTAAAAAAAACCAAATAAATATGAAAGATGCTTGTCAAATTTTATTTTAAAGAACAGGCATTTGTCCTCTTCATTTTCTCTGTCCGATTCAGGCTCAAACTGATGCGACTGCGCTGACCTTATTTACACATCAGATACAAAGCACATGCTAATAGAGTTATGATGTTTCCTGGTAACCTAGAGCTGATTCACAACACAATAGGTTAGCTGACCAATCAGAGCCCCCTTGACGACAGGCCTTCGGAGGAAGCAAAAAATATGACAGTCGTTTTCATGTTAGCAGAGTAGCAGTATACAATTAAAGTAAGTTATGTCAAAAAAATAAGGTGATTTTTCAGAAATGAAGCATGTGCACATTGTTTTGCACCCCATAAACACAACCAAGCCTTAAAAAAACACTCTGCACCATTTCATTAAAACTTTAACAGATTCCAATTTTTTTCTGATAATATAAGATGCAATCAATTTGTATTTTAAAAATAAGTAGATTCACGTTTCTTTATTCTAAATCTTTAGGAAATTTTTTGGTATGTGATGATCACCAGACAAGCAAATTCAGCTAAAAGTTGTGCTTAAAATGTCACTAAAATCAAAGTCCCTTTAAGGCAAGTCATTTCACTCAGCAGCCATCTTTGAGACACCTCTCAGGCAGTATGCTTGGGCATTCTGTCTGAATGGGGAAACATCAAATTCTCCAAAACTGCTTGCCAAGCTTACAATTGAATTTCACATTAGGAATCACCAATAAAATTAAACAACAACTGTGTCTTTAGTTTTATTTCTAAACGTCCAAATCACACAAAATCTGCAGAAATCCACGTCTGGTCTGAGCCCCTTTACCCCGAAATATCATCAGTCTATAGCAATCGGTGATTGGCTCCTGTTCTAGTAGGCGGGGCTTTATTCACCATAGTGACCTATATACTATTCAAAAAGATACGAGTGACATGTCTTGTGTATTCTATAGTCTTTGCTAAAATGCAGTATTTTAATCTCATCATTAAATAGGAAGTCAGGCAAAAACTGCAAAAAGCTCCACTTTTTGAACCACCCCTTTCACCAGGCTGGCTATGGGCCTGTAATAAGACAGAAAATATTGATAATGACTTGAAATTTTGTATTAGCTTAGTAAAGGCAACGCAACATGAATGAGTGTTCAAAATAGACAAACATTTAAGGAATACAGTACAGACATGTTACTGCAATTAATTTTGGGATCAAGAGATATTAATTTAAGTGAAACTGTACCTATTTGATATCTAATTATACATTAAACAGTGTAAAGAAGAGGAGGAATACAGCAACAATATAAAATCATACATAATGGCTTTAAAGGGCTTAAATCTCTGACTTTTGCTTTGAATGGACCCTTTTCACAAGCCTGTTATGACATGTTTAACGGTCATCATAATCTTAAATCCTTGAAAGTTTTTAATATATAGATTTTTTTAAAAACGTAAAAATGTATTATCTCATCTTTGTGTCAAATTACAAAAAACGAATTACCGCTTATGCGAGGTGTTTCTAATGCAGCATCTATGGGACTGAGAGTAAATTTGACGTTACTCTCTCCTCTGGCTGCAGTTATCAGTCAAACACTATTTTTTCCTTTTTCTGAAAGTCTTGATAACACCATCGTGAAGTTTTTCTTTTATTATTTCAGCAAATAGGGTTGTAAAAAGATTATTTGTTGTACTCTCCCTTTCACTGCACTCTAAGTTTACCCAGCTATGACGTCTTCCGCTACTGAGAAACCTGGAAATGTGAAAAGGGTCTATAGAATAAAATGATTCAAAATGCATTTAAGACTTTACACTGAAGCAGTGGATCTGTTTTACAGGTATTATGACGTGGTAACTCTGGTATCCATATTCCAGGTATGTTTTTTGTCATTGTTTATTCTCATTCTTGTAATAGGTTCTTTTTCTTACAATTTTGGTTGTCATACTTTACAGTACTCAAATGTTTACTGCACAACACCTAAAGTGCAAAACTTAATTGATAAGAAGTGTCTTCAGGAAGAGTGTCTACATTATGTCAGTAAGCCAGGTGAGCAAAGAGATTACAAAGAGATTGTAAATGTATTTTTCTGCATCATATATGTGTATGAGAGTGAGATGTTTCTATTCACTGTGGCTATTTTACTGTGTTGTCACCAGGGCAGAGGACTAGTCTCAGAGATGTGTTCCAGTTGTACTGTGGTTTGACCCCAGGTACGACTGTACGTGACCTCTGTTCGCGCTATTCTCACCAGCTACAAAAAGTGGACGACAGGCAAGATTGCTGCTTTAAGATTATTGATTACCATTACTCCAAGCATTGGGCTAAGGTTCATTTTTTTATAATGCATTTTACAACTCATCTATAAGGCAGCGCGGTGGCACATTGGGTAGTGCTGTCGCCTCACAGCAAAAAGGTCGCTGCTGCGAGCCTTGGCTGGGTCAGTTGGCATTTCTGTGTGGAGTTTGCATGCTCTCACTGTGTTCCTGTGGGTTTCCCACTGAAGTCCAAAGACATGTGGTAAAGGTGAATTGGGTAAGCTAAATTGGCCAAAGTGTATGTGTGAGTGGATGTTTCCCAGGGATGGGTTGCAGCTGGAAATGCATCTGCTCCGTAAAACATATGCTGGATAAGTTGGTGGTTCATTCCGCTGTGGCGACCCCAGATTATTAAAGGGACTAAGCGAAACAAAAATGAACGAATAAATGATAAATCATCGGCATGTCAAGTTTATAGATAGCACATTTCATGCATAGTGCTAATTCTAAGTGCTTTCCATAAAAAGATAATTAAAAAATCATGAAATCACAAAATAAGTCTAAGAAATATTTACAAAGCATTAAAATGACACATTTAAAAAAATTATGACACATTTATTAACATAGGAATAGTGCACTGCTTAACAGATGTTTTAGCACCCTTTCCTTACTACATGCGACGCCATGACAAGTGATAAAAGCTATCTTTTCCAGGTTAACAGAAGTTTTTGTCCTAACCATTTAAGTTATAGCTTAAAGTGAATTCACCCTGCTTTGAGTGTACTCTTGGATTTTCTCATTTACTCAATCCATGTGATCTGAGTGATCAGTTTTCTATTCACAGTGAGGATGGCTGCATGTATTGTGGTCCTAGGCTATTTATATACAATCATTCCTTCATTTATTTTCCTTTGGCTTAGTCCCTTATTCATCAGGGGTCGACACTTTTCCAGCATATGTTTTACGCAGAGAGTGCCTTTCCAGCTGCAACCCAGTACTGGGAAACATTCATACAAAACTCATACACCACGGCCAATTTAGTTCATCCAATTCAACTTCAACTCCATCTCTGTCCCTAAGGCCCTGTTCAAACCTGGCATTTCATTTGTCCACTTTCGACCACTTTGATCTACTTCTCTGTGAAATCTAGTGCAATTTTCATAATTAAGTACAATATTATAAAAAGCACCAGGTTAATTAAACACACTATTAATTGGCTGCTTTTTGCATTGACCAATCAATTAATAGATTGCTTATTTCTTTTTTCCGATTAACTCGTATTAGGCCTAGACATTTTGTTTATATGCAGTTGTTTTCATACAATTTCACCAAAATTTTTGAATTTGGAAATAATTATTATTATTATTATTTTTTTAAATCATCTTTGAATAACATATTCTGCAAAGGGTCATGCAGGATTGATTACACAAAAAAAGACTGATCATCCAACACATGCAAAATATCCAAACGTTTCGAGGCTGAAACCACATTTTTGAATAGAATAAAACTGTTAAAATCACCTTAACATCTGCTGCCAATCAAAGCCTGTTTAAATTTTTTATGAGCCTCTAAAGCAGTGGTTCTCAATTCCGGCCCCCCCCCGTGCACATTTTGTGTGTCTCTTTTATTTGACACAAGGATCAGTTCAAGGATCTCTCTGTTAAAGAGCTGATGATCTGAATCAGGTGTGTTAAGTAAGGAAGACATACAATAAGGACCGGAATTGAGAACCACTATACTTTAGATTCAGGAAAAACTAATTTAGTGCATTATGTCTTCAGCCCTACACATAACCAATGCCACACAGTTTGGATATTGTTCTGACTAATGGCATTATGTACATATCCATGAAATTTGTGATGCTGGTATATCTTATCTTTACCCTGTGACATTTGAACCTGTTATCTGATACAATCAGAACATTGTTTTTCAACCTATGCTTAAATCTTATGTAAATACTGCTTTTGAGTTTTCAAATTTCCTTTTAAATATTGATTTCATCTTGCATGGATACTGAACCACTTGTTGAAACATTTAACTCTTCTTGTTAGTGTGCTCTGAATGAAGTTGTTCCACTTAATCGTAAGAGGTCTAGGTCAGTTCATGTCCTCAACCCTGGTTAAATCCATGCTTAGACAAGAGTGCAGACGGGCTGATCAAAGGTGGGAAAAGGATGGGCTCCATGTCTACTACCAGATTCTGAAAGACTGCTTAACCACATATCAAATCTCTTACTGGGGCTAAATCCAGTATATCTTAAAGTAACGAGTAAGCCCAAAGTCATTTTTAAAACCATATAGTCATTTCTTAATCCCATTTTTTGCTCAGTTTCTGTTCGTATAAAATAAATTTTAAATTATCTGAACTAGTGTGTTTAAAACAATGTCCCAGGATGATGATGATTATTATTTTTAAACAATGGCATAATGCATATGACAGTAACTTTGGTAAGTTTATAATGCAATGCCTTTCTCACAATTAAATAATTATTACACTGAGCTGTGAAAATTATTACATTATGAATATTTAGTTGCAATTATAATACTTGCATTATGTGCAGTTTTTACATGAGTGGCTATATGGTGTTCCTAGTTAATTCATCATTCATGAGGATATCATTACACACCCTGATCAGAAATATTTACATGAGTTGATTTATTGTTACCAAAGTAAATGTTAAACTGGTGGCAGAAACCCCCCATGGTGGTGCAGTCGGTAGCATGATCGCCTTACAAGAAGTTCGCTGGTTCGAGCCCCGGCTGGGTCAGTTGGCATTTCTGTGTGGAGTTTGCATGTTCTCCCTGTGCTTGCGTGGGTTTCCTCTGGGTGCTTTGTAGGCATGGGATGGTAATCGTTTTTAAGGTATACTGCGGTTTGGAAAAAGTCAAGGTTTTAAAACCGCCAAATATAAATTTACAGAAAAGTGAACTATTTTTTTGTCAACTCTGAAGCGAGTAAGATCTCATATTCACATTTTTCTTTTAGAATAGCTACAAGTGGGTTCAAATACCTTGGCATATTCTTTACCAACTCATTCAATAACTTATTTATTAATAATTTTCAACCAGTGGTTGAGGAAATCAAATCACACTTTTCTCAATGGTCGTCACTTCCTTTGTCCCTTGTAGGCCGTATTATTTTATTAAAAATGGTTATTTTACCTAAATTTCTTTATCTTTTTCAACATGTTCCAATTTTCATTAAGAAATCTTTTTTTACTAATTTGGATGGTATTTTACTTTCATTTATCTGGGGTAACAAGCCTGCACGCCTCAAGAAATCAGTTCTCCAACTTCCTAAATCCAAAGGAGGACTTGCGCTTCCTAACTTCCAACAATATTACTGGGCTTGTAATATTAATAAGATTCTCTACTGGAAGAATCTTCCTCAAACTGACAACTGTGCCCCCCTGGGTTCACTCAGAGATAGTGTCAACAAAAGTCACTCTGCACTCTGTTATCAGCTCCTGGCTTCCATTAATTATCAACAGAATCTCTAACTTGGTAGTCATTAACAAAATTAAAATTTGGGTTCAATTCAGAAAGCATTACGGGTTGCATAAAACATCTATCCATACACCTATCTTAAACAATAAATTTTTCTCACCATCTTGTTTTGATAACACTTTTCGCATTTGGGCAGCTAATGGACTCGTTGAGGTTAAGGATTTATATAAAGACGGGGTATTCGCACCTTTTTCATCTCTATCCACTAAATACAATCTCCCCAACAGTCATTTGTTTTGTTTCTTTCAGGTCAGACACTTAGTTAAGAAATTGTTTCCCCATCCGTGGATCCGAGAAATCTTTAGTTACATAAAACTTGAGAAATTAAGATGTTTACTCGCAGGATCTCTCAAATCTTTTTACAAATCAAAGGCTTACCCTGTTCAGTTGATATCAGATCTAATACACAGTAAATAATTGGAAGAGAAAATATTGACTCCTTAATGTGAACTTTTTTTTCGATTTTATTTATTTATTTTATTTTTTCAATTTTTTTTGCTCATCTTAAACTTGCTCATTTATCATAAATTTATAGATAAAAATAGATAAAAAAAATTATAATATTAAATTGAACTGTATTTCCAATTCCTTTTAACATGCCAGCTGTAAGGCATGCTAGTCTTAATCACGTCAAGAACAACATCCCAAAAATGCTTTTAAATCCTATTGGTTTTTTTGTTTGTTTAGGAAGTTGATTCAATTTGGCTTGATGAAAGGTCTGATTCGGCGCCTACAGAAGTATCCAGTCAAGGTTGTTAGAGATGAAAGAAGTCGTCCACCTAGACTTTACACTGGCTGCCATAGTTATGATGAAATCTGTTGCAAAACTGGTACGGTGTTGTTTTTATTCATTGTATTTACGTAATACTTATTTTAAAGTTTATGCAGTTGACATTCTTCTATTCTTATTTTTGCAGGAATGAGTTACAGAGAGCTGGATGAGCGGTTGGAGAATGACCCTAACATTGTTGTTTGCTGGAAATAATTGAATAAGTGTCAAACAAGAAAAACAGACCCAGGTGCTTTTGCTTCTAATGAACTCCTATGAACAAAAAAAAATTAAAGCTTGCTGAACATCTCAGATTTAAAGTTACAAAGGCTATTTTGTAAAATGTGTGCTCTACAATTTAATAAAACACTCAACAATTATAAAATATTTTCGAAACGGACACTTCTCTTTTTTGTTGTATACATATTCTGCTGTTGCGCAAATATTGGATTACATTTAATTTAGGGTCAGGGTAAAATATCATGACTGACACAAAAAAAATAAATAAATAAATAGCTGTAACATGAACCGAAACATCTACAAATCTAAGATGTTTTTAAATATTTACAAAAGTATTTTCGTAAAGTCCTATGTTCTTTCATTTCCTTACACCACAGCTTACTATTTTTTTCACCCTTGTCATTTTATGACCTGCTTAATGATTGTTTTTTGACCAGAAGCAACCAATTCAAATAAATGTTCAGTGTGTCAGGGTTTTATTTGAAGTTGTATTAGAGCTATTGCTATTTACACAAACAGAACAGAAATAAAGCATCGCATGAATTCATAAATAGCTCCGCTTCATGTCCGACATTGAATGTACCAAATTATTCTTTGGAAAAATAAAACAACTGGGCAAATTTGCTACCCCTCAAGTACATACAAGATAAGGGTTTGAAAATTATGAGAGGAAATCACTGAAAGCTTGCTTTCCAAAGAACACTTAAAACCGAAGCCAGAACATAGCACTTCTCATTCTGTTATAGTCCGGCAGCTGCTCAATTGGTCCTGCATAGAGAAGAAAAAATAAAATAAATCAGCCGTCAACAAAAATTGTTGTGAAGTAAAAAAAATGAGCTCAAAAACTAACACACCTATTCAATAATAGGACCTGTTCTGATTATTTATTTCAGAACCCAAAACCACTGCCTTAACAAATACAGTGCATCCGGAAAGTATTCATAGCGCTTCACTTTTTCCACATTTCTTAATGTTACAGCCTTATCCTTAATCTAATGGATTAAATTCATTTATTTCCTAAAAATTCTACACGCAATACCCCATAATGACATATGATATTCACAGCCTTTGCTCAATACTTTGTTGATGCACCTTTGGCAGCAATTACAGCCTCAAGTCTTTTTAAATATGATGTCACAAAATTGGCACACCTGTCTTTGGGAATTTTTGCCCATTCCTCTTTGCAGTACCTCTCAAGCTCTATCAGGTTGAATGGAAAGCGACGGTGTACAGCCAGTTTCAGATCTCTCCAGAGATGTTTAATAGGATTTCGGTCTAGGCTGTGGCCGGGCCACTCAAGGACATTCACTGAGTTGTTTTGAAGCCACTACATTGATATTTTGGTGGTGTGCTTTGGGTCATTGTCCTGCTGGAAGATGAACCGTCGCCCCAGTCTGAGGTCAAGAGCACTCTGAAGCAGGTTTTCATTTAGGATGTCTCTACATTGCTGCATTCATCTTTTCATCTATCCTGACTAGTCTTCCAGTTCCTGCTGCTGAAAAACATCCCCACAGCATGATGCTGCCACCACCATGCTTCACCATGCATACATCAGACCAGAGAATTTAGTTTCTTATGGCCTGAGAGTCCTTCAGATGCCTTTTGGCAAATTCCAGGTGGGCTGCAGGCCTGATTGATGGATTGCTGCACAGATGGTTGTCCTTCTGTAAGGTTCTCCTCTCTCCACAGAGGAACACTGGAGCTCAGACAGAGTGACCATCGGCCCTGACCCTTCTCCCCCGATCACTCAGCTTAGATGGCCGGCCAGCTCTAGGAAGAGTCCTGGTGGTTCCAAACATCTTCCACCTACGGATGATGGAGGCCACTGTGCTCATTAGAACTTTCAGATCAGCAGAATTTTTTCTGTAACCTTCCCCTTGCGCCTCGAGACAATCCTGTCTCTGGGGTCTACAGACAATTCCTTTGTCTTCATGCTTTTTTTGTGCTTTGACATGCACTGTCAACCCTGGGACCCTATATAGACAGGTGTTTGCCTTTTCAAATCATGTCCACTACCACAGGTGAACTCCAATTAAGCTGCTGAAACATCTCAAGAATGATCAGTGGAAACAGAATGTACCTCAATTTAGAGCTTCATGGCAAAGGCTGTGAATACTTATGTACATGTGATTTTTCAGGTTTTTTATTTCTAATAAATTTGCAACAATTTCAAAGAATCTTTTTTCACATCGTTATTATGGGGTATTGTGTGTAGAATTATGAGGGAATTAATGAATTTAATCCAATTTGGAATAAGGCTGTAACTTAAAAAAAAAATGTGGAAAAAGTGAAGCGCTATGAATACTTTCTGGATACACTGTATGTGACAAGAAACGTGCACCCTTGGCTTCGTTTTACATGATCACGTTTAACATTATCCATCCTAACAATCCTGATAGGTTAAATTCTTTATAAAAACTTGAGAAAAGAGAAAGCCACACTTTGACTAACAGCAATCATTTTCAGATCTCAGAACTAATTGTAAAAAAAAAAAAAAAAAGACATTTTAAATATAAACATTAAATAAAAAGAACAATAAATGGACTCACCGACTGCAGACACAGCTGGACATTTATCATATATGTATTTAGAACAGACATCCCGGACAACACTAGGAGTCACAGCCTAGTAAAAGACAGTCAAACAAAAAGGGATTCTTAAAATACATTTAACCTCAGGTATTCACCCATCCTAAGGTTGTAATGACAGAACATTTACCTCGATTCTGGCATCCCACTCTGCCAACGGGATGCGGCGACCATAATTTAGTATGTGCCTGCCAATTTCATCACAAACAGGTGTAGTTCCTGAGAGGGGGGGGGGGGGGATTTGAGAAATGTATTGAATTTGAGAAATGTATTGAAGTCATTTTTAGTTTCAAAAACAAAACACTGTCAAGCCATATGAATATACTTGTGATCCAAAAGTTATAGGTTCAGGTCAAGTTCCTTTCTTTGTTCAGATGGTTTCACTATGTGGCTATGATCTTAGATCAGATTTATATATCTGTAGACATTTTAATGACCCATTTGTATGATAAAGAAAAAAAAATATTGTAGTTATGGTTTCTTCTTTATACCGAACTGCATTAGACGATGCACTTTATTTAATAGATTATGACGTCAATTAACCATTTGCAATGGGATTGTAAAAGATGTTATGCATGTTTAAGCAAAATCAAAATCAGCTTGTGATGTTTGAGTAGTTTCTGGTTGTTTCTCCCCTCAATAACACAATATACTCAAAGATTTATTACTGGGCAACAATGGATAAAATCTATTTTTTAACCATATAATCTTCTCCTTTATCTTGATCAAAATTTATTTGTTCTCGATTTTAGACATGTATGAAGATCAAGAAACACATTGCGTTTAGCAAATTTAGCCCACGTTCACAGTGAGGCGCTTTTTTGTAACTGCTAAATCACTGGCTGCAAGTAAAGGTAATTTGTTTGTGATCATGAATAAAATAGTTATAATAGATTGCTTGGTTATGAAAATATTGGGTTTAAATGAAGATGAAAAAAACATTTCCACAGGATAACATTGTCATTTTTTTAACATGGAAAAACAGATATAACATTTTTACACAAAAAAAAACATGCTTTGCATATGGCAGGGTGTCCAAACTCAGTCCTGGAGAAAGGACCATGAGAAAGAAGGTAAAGGGTTTGTTTGGATAGTATGTTTGAGTTTATTACCATTGAGCTGTCCCACTAAGCTAGCCTTCAAAGCATTCTTAGCTCGAGCCACATCACTCTCAGTCACTGTGGTGCATACATTCATCCTATGATACAGAAACATCAACAATTATGATCACTGAATAATAAATGATCACATGAAAGAAACCTAAACCACACTCATGTGGTTTCAATTCTGTGACGCACCAGGCATTCTGAGCCCAATGCATCATGTCTTCGATTTTAAGTTTGTCTGTAACGAAATAAATTCCAAGCAGTCCAGTATCGCTGTATGAGGAGTAGAAAGTCTGGAAACTGTGGCACAGGTTCAGCTCTGCAGCCCGTTGAGCCAGACGACTGCTTAAGTGCTGTATACAACATAAAAAGAACAAAGAGCATTTCATCATCACACCAACATTCTACTTTTCGGATGCTCAGGTAACTTAACATTTACATGTGATTTGTAATGCATTATCACAGCTGAGTGAAGGCATGCGATCCTTGTTCAGAGTAATCTCTTGACTAATCAAACATTTTATTAAGTTCAAACAAGCTTTAAACAAGCACTGTACGCATAGTCAATTCTGAAATGTTTGGAATGGATTTTTTTTGTAATATTTTCTGGTCTTTTTTTAGTACGAGCATAAACCTATGAATTATATGGACTCCCCATATTACTTGGTTATTAGGTTTTCGGGTGAAACCATTGTCATCTTCATTCATCATAAAAAACATTTCATATCCTTAAAATTGTTTTCTTTAAATAATCCTTCAGTCTGATGGTTTACTTTGCTTTGTATAGCAACTGGTGACAGTTCAAATGTATGGCATTTTTTACAACAAAAATGACAATGAATGGCTTGACAAATTCCGAAGCCTAATAACAACCAAACCACAAAATACCAAGAGGTCCATACATGGTAAATTAATGATCAGGTGATAGAAGCTTAAGAAAACTAATAATCTAACCTTTCCACCCCCGAATGTGATGTCATAACTACCAATGATGGAATTGGCAACCATTAATGGCACAATATCAGGACTTGCAGCTCCAGGTCCCTCTACTGCAATAGCAATGTGTGCTAGAGGCATTGCATCATCCCGCATGCGAATCTGAAAGCAAGATGGCAGGTTCAACGGCAAGTCAACTAATCGTCAAAGGCTAGAAAATAAAAACACAAAAAATTCATACCTCACTCCCAGTAAAACGGCATGGGGACAAAACAGGTACTGCATCACCCTCATATTCAAAAGAAATGCCCCCTAAATGCTGCTTAGCCAAAGACACAAGCTCATCGTGATTCACTCCTACAGTCGAAGAAAAAGATAGTGTTTAAACAATTGGCTTTGCTTTGCATGGCTTTCAAAACCACATCTTTAAAAAGAGTTGCAAGTTAAAAAACAGCAGTACCTCCAGCTGTGGCCAGGACCATGCGAGGTGCTTTAAAATGGCAATTGATGTACTCCAGCAAATCATTGCGTGTTAGTGTCCTTGAAAATAAAGAGAATGAAAAAGACATTTTTCATTATCAGTTCTTTAAGGGGCATTTCATTTGGTTTGTTTATGCAGATACATTGAATCTGTCCATATTTAATCTGATATCAGATTTTGAAAGTTTGCAATATGATTCACAGTTTTATTTGGTTACATGTGCACTTACAAATTTGAATGCATTCAGGCCTAGAGAAAGCTACTGTTACTGTGCGTTCACACCAAAATTAATTTACAATGGCAGCGATAGGCAGCAAGGAGCAGCATGGTGCGTCTTCCCCGGTGTGGGCGTCGAAGAGAGTTGAAATCAAGTTATGGTAATGGGCTGTGACGCGGTTCAGCGGCAAGCAATTAGAATGTACTGTGGAAGCTCCACCACTTGAGGAGTCCAGAGAACACAGTCACTGTGAACTTTCATTCCGACCACAGTTGTTCCCAAAGGTTTGATTATTGCGGAGGCTGGATTTCCACTTATATACAATGTTTTCTTAGAGGAACATACGTTTAAAAAGTTACTGGCTAGTTACTGATGTGAATGTGTATTTGTGTATGTGTATATATATATACACACATGTATAAATATGTGTATATGTGTATATATATATATATATATATGTGTGTGTGTGTGTGTGTGTGTGTGTGTGTGTGTGTGTGTGTGTGTGTGTGTGTGTGTGTGTGTGTGTGTGTGTGTGTGTGTGTGTGTGTGTGTGTGTGTGTGTGTGGTGTGTGTGTGTGTGTGTGTGTGTGTGTATATATATATACATAAATATATTTAAAAAAGGTATAGTGTTGTTGCTTCAGAATATTTCAGATATATGCGCAACAACTTGATCTTTCATTGATAAATTTTATAAAAAGTTCACAACATTTTCATGCTAGAAATTATGCATTTATGCAGAAATGTAACTGATTTGCTGATATGCTGCAGCAGCCGCTTTAAATATGATATCAATGTAGCTAATTTTTACGCCGTCGGTGTGAACGCACAGTTACATTGTTTTCCAGGGCTTTAACAAGGATGATCATTATTATTAAACGTTTTGTTTGTTTAGCAAGGATAATCATTATTGTTAAATGTTTTGTTTGTTTTGACTTGAACACGTACATTCGTAATGGCAACTGAAAATTTCAACCAGTTGGACAGACTACAATTTGTCCTTCCCACTAAATGGTGATACATTTCATGGCATTTCTGTTTCGAGAAAAATCCCAGCGTAGCACGTTTTTTTGTACACTATAGAATTTCAGGTCTCCACCACCCCTTTCTAAATTTCATTCAAGTTGAGATCAGTTTGATTGACTAAAGATCACTTTGAGCCATCATTACGACAATGCAAATACTTATAAATGCAGCTATTGTAATAAACCAAGCGGCAACCTCCCTCTCTCTCTCGTGAAGCAAATATGGAAGTAACTGAAACAGCAATTCATCTATTGACCCCACTGTTAAAATGACCAACTTTACAGCAGAAAAAAGGTGTTTACAGCCTGGAACAGAAAACGATTTTTGTTCATATGGCTAATATTACCCTTCATGACTACAATATTTTTTTTTCTTTATCATACAAATGGGTCATTAACTGTGAGGGGGGGTGAGTTTTTTTTTATAACTCATCCGTTTCGTTTATATTAAGTTATATTAGGTCTGCATAATTAAGGGCGTAGCCACTTGAGTGACAGCTATGTCTCGCTGGCCGCAGTCACTTCACCTCAGCTGATTCTGGCTGATGAGCCGCTAAGCTCAGCATATACATCATATTTTAGTTTTGTTTTATGTGGCTTCACACAGTTGCTTTTTGGAATTATTTCCTATAATTTTCTGATGATATGGCATGCTGTGTGTACTTAATTTTGCTCACAACCCATTCACGCATCCTCCATTTCCCAGGTGAGTGAAATTATATACCTGTATACCATATCTATAAATGTATTTGTTTTAATTAAGATCATTTATATTTTTCTTTAGACCTGTAATGCACTCCAGAATCTGACAGCTCTGTCATACAGTGTTATGCCAGGATTTTATAAATAGACTTGCATTTACTAACACATATATTTGAAGTATTTGGATGTAATTTGCGTTTTCCACCATAAGAACGTCATAAGAACAATGTTTAGAGGCTCAATGTATTACAACAGTGTTTTTAAAAGACTAAACACTTAATTGATATAGTACACAACCAAGCACATGTGATCACAACACAAACGAGTCGCATGTAATGAAGTATTAAGAATTTCTCCCAAAAAAGCCCATCCAAGCAAAATGCTAGCAGGTGTCTGTAGCTCCACTCACGCTTCGCCTCTTTGCACTTGTTAGGTATCCCTGTCGGTGCGATGACACACGAACTAAATGGCGACAGTTGGCCACGCCTACTTGTAGCTTCCTTTGCGTTCTTCAGAAACCTATGAGTGACGTCACGGATACTACGTCCATATCTTTTACAGTCTATGTAATTAACACGCAATACTGGGTGTGCATTATCAGGATTCACATGGAAAAAATATTAAACATCTGGATGGTTTTGTGCATACCTGATATTGGCAGAAGGACCAAAAACACTATGGCCAAGAGCAGTACCCTGGAAGGCCGTAGCATGGAGCAGATCCAGGCAAACATCCTGCAAGCTGCCCTCTATCTCTTCCAGCTCTCTTAGCGCCACACTCCTCTGCTGCTCCATCTCAGCCTCACTCAAAGATGAGCTCTGTACTACTTCTGCCAACAGCTCCACCGCTAAAGAAATACCATAAAGACATTTTGTGATAAATGAATAAATAAATAGACATTTTACACATCCTGGAGCCTCAGTTGCTGCAGTTATGGTAATATTATGGTATTATTATGGTAATTTGGCTATTGATTAAAACTTGGACAAGGTATGTATAATCAGACCAAAACCTTGTTCCTGCCTTGACTCAGAGCAGATGTCCTGTATAGTCATTAGAAAGCTTCAGTTATTTCAAACCACACTACATTATATTTTTAGCCATATAATTCTGGATAAAACAGTTTTCGTTTTTTTTTGTTTTTTTTTTTTGTGATCATGATTAAATATATTCAAGCTGTAAGGATAACATATGTTATATTATATTTGAACTGTTTTAAATAGTGTCTTTTATTCTTTAGTGAAAGTGTTGCTGTATTTAATTATTTAATGAATCCCCAAAGTTTACCCAAATTGAAAAATTCTGTCATTTACTAACCCTTTATAAATTTCTTTCTTCTGTTAAACGCAAAACAAAACATTCTAAGCAAAGCTGGAAACCTGTAACCATTGACTTAAAAGTATTTGTTCTTTCTTCTGCTTTCTTCAGAATATGTTTTTTGTTTAACAGAATAAAGAACCCCATAAATTTCCCTTCCATGGTACTGATTATAGCATAAATATGGCAAAAATGTAAAAGTCCCCAAGAAATCAAAAGTAACCATATGATTTTGTTAGCTCACATTGCTAGTTTTGTGGTGAACAATTCATTTGTGCATGTTATTAAGAAAAAACTGTTTGCCCTTGTAATCCTTAATTCAAATCTGAAAATGGACTTCCTGTTTTTTTTTTTTTCAGTTAAATTGTCAGATTACATATGTTTTAGGAATTGGGAATGGCTAACATATTAAAACACGCTGCTCCAGCTGTCAGAAATGTTGAGGAAGAGGAATCTGTTGGGTTGTAATAACTCTCCCCAAACCTTTTTTCAGATCTTTTTGATTAAAATGCCTACTTTACTACATCCAATCAGCTCGCAGTAGAAAAAACAAGCCACGCCCACTGTTTCATCATTTAATTTTCGGATTCTCTAGGAACTGCACCATCATACAAAAAAAGATAGCGGTTGCACCTTCCGGTTCATGGGGACTTTAAAGCTCTTGTTAAGTAAAGTTGTTGTTTTCTTCAAAAGATACTGGAATTGAAACCGAGAATCATTAAGAACTGGACTCGTTAAACAAAATTGGAACTAGAATAATTAAAATGAAGCCCAATCCTAAAATGTCACAAAAGTATTGATATGAAAATTAAAAAAAAAAAATAAAAAAAAAAAAAAAAACACACACAGATGTCTATGGTAGTGATCACAGAGTAATTACCCTTTGAAAGTAACTTGAAGCTTAAAGTGAGAGTTAGAGTATCAATTAAACTATGACAGCAACTATTAAAAATGACACTGAAACATTCAAGAAATTCATTCAAAAATGCAGATTCTTCCAGTAATGAAACAAGTATTCATCAGTCATTTATTCAAACAAAGTAACTCATTAATTAAAAAAAACAAAAAACAAAAGTAGTTTAGATTTTTACATTAAGATTTAATTGAAACTCCGAACAATTGGGATACATTTTAACTGATAACCCATCCATTCCCCTAACACCTAAGGGGATAGTTCACCCAAAAATCTAAATTTACTTACTATTTACTCAACCTCTAATGGATCAAAACTTTTTTGAGTTTGCTTCTTCTGTTGCACACAAAACATGACATTTAAAAAATTTATGGTAGGATGCAAGTAGATGATTACAGGTTTTCAGCATTCTTCAAAATAAAATTATTTTGCGTTTAACAGAAGAAAGAAAATCCTAAAGATCTGAAACAATTTTGTCTGAACTTTTTTTTTTAAGATTATTTAGAAAACTATGCCATCTAGAACCTGTTAGAGTAATTGGACTGTTTTAGTAGCTGGGTTGTTTGTTCTCTAACCTTTAGGTAGGTCC
The DNA here is from genome assembly GCF_903798145.1 of Danio aesculapii. NCBI lineage: Eukaryota > Metazoa > Chordata > Actinopteri > Cypriniformes > Danionidae > Danio > Danio aesculapii. The sequence continues at coordinate 21,100,498 of NC_079440.1, read as the reverse complement.
TTGGAAAGAGTCTTCATGTAGTAAGCAGTATGTTCCCGAGAGGTGTACGCATTCAGGTGACCCCCCATAGACTCCACTGCTTGTTCAAGAGCAGACTGGGGGTGCTTCTTAGTGCCCTTGAATCAAAATAGAAATAAAAGCATACTAGTTAGTGAAGAGTTACGATTTTAAATTTCATAAACAGTACAACTGAATATAGTGCAGAAACACTTTAAAATACAGTAATCACAGTAGATTCACACACTTAATATTTTCTATTTTTATTCAGACAACAAATTGCATTTACATTTTTTTAAGGGTTCATACACGTTTACTACAAAAATTCCATGACTTTTCCATGTTTTTTCAAGACTTTCAAGTAAATTTTCATGACCTAATGTTTTATGTAATGTCTATATGCGTGGTAAAAAAGAATACATGTTAAAATTTATTACAGCACATCATAAAACACACAACAATCTATTTAGCTTCAATTTATATTTATTCATTCATTCTTTTTGGCGTAGTCCCTTTATTAATCAGGGGTCGCCACAGTGGAATGAACCACAAACTTATCCAGCATATGTTTTACGCAGCGGATGCCCTTCCAACTGCAACCCATCACTGGTAAACATCCATACACAATCACACACATACACTATGGACAATTTAGCTTACCCAATTCACCTATAGCGCATGTCTTTGGACTTGTAGGGGAAACCGGAGCACCCAGAGGAAACCCATGCAACATGCAAACTGACCCAGCCAAGGCTCGAACCAGCGACCTTCTTGCTGTGAGGCGATTGTGCTACCCACTACAGCACCGTGATGCCCATATATTTATATTTATGTAAAATGTATTTAAATAATGCTTACACTGCACTAATAATGTGAGAGTATGTGATTGGCCAAGTATACAGATATCGGTTTTCCATGACTTTTGCAAAACTTTGGGGTTTTTCTGGCCTGGAACTTTTCCAAGCCTGGAAAATGCCATGACTTTTCCAGGTATTTTTAATGACCGTATGAACCCTGTTTATTGCTAATTAATTTGTTTGTTTCTGCTTTTCCTTAATAGGTGTCATTTCAATAAATGCTCACTTTTATTAAATGTAATCTGCAAAATTTATAAGTAAAGGTGTTATAGTATACTTTAAATGCCATGTGCTCCAAGAAAAACCCAGCTCCATTATTCTTCTCAGTCTCAAATCTGCTCCCACAACCAATCCAAAGGCCAACCTGCAAAAGCCAGACACATTAAATAATTATGAAGAATCACAGATGTAGCAAATTTGCAGTTTATTTACTTCATGTTGAACATGACTTTAACACAGCATTTTTAAACACAACAAGAACAGAACAACAGAGTGGTCCTACATAAATGTAAAACAATGGGTGTCATTCGCTAATAATTGCATACATTTTACCTATTTATATGCACATTTAAACTTCTCACAAAAACTTTCCACCTAAATTCACAACATGTGACACACACACACACACACGCACACACACACACACACACACACACACACACACACACACACACACACACGAGTTTGTTCTAAAACTCGATCTTCTATTAATGAATTAATGAACTGAACTGAACTTAAACACTACAAACTGAACTACACTGTTCCTATTTACTGTTACCTTTTATGTGAAGCTGCTTTGACACAATCTACATTGTATAAGCGCTATACAAATAAAGGTGAATTGAATTTGAAGTATTCAGCTCTGTTCTAAATTAGCATCTGCGTGCACAATGTTAGTAATTTGCACAATACATGCCTAAACCAGTTCCATATAAGGTCTTTCCACAAATGTACTTGTCCAGAGAAAAATCATAAAAAGACAAATTCTGAAATAAGAAGAGACAATTATGGCATTGAAACAAAAGAAAACAAATGTGGAACATGCTTTCAATTCTGAAAATGAGAGGTGCAATGCACTGCATTTTTGTTGACTTCAGAATCGATAATTTTTCAAAAGAGCAAAGCGCTGCGCTTTTTATGATGCTATAGGCAAGCACACTGTATTAATGGACCTGATGCTCAGGCCCTTTTCCTAGTTTACTCTTTCCAACTTCAGGTACACATGAGTGCACCATCAAAACACGAGGTGCCGTAGGCAAACACAAGACGCATGCGGGGCACATAAAAACCCCGCAAAACCCTTGATGCCAATAGAACCATTTTAAAAAGCCGCCTCTTACCACAAAAGAACGCATTCAGTTTGATCGAGGCTTGCACAGCCGTTCATCACTCTCAGGAAACATATCTGTATGCTCTCTAAAGTTACCGACACAGCGATGCTTCCAAACACAAGGTGAGACACAATAATCATAACTTATACTAGGATGGAGCAGGTGATTGTTGCTTGGAGCTCTAATTATCGAATATGACATATTATATAAATACTATAATATACATTTTTAATGTCTAATTACATTTCATTCACTTTGTAAATAACATATCTAATGAGATGTATTAAATGCTAATTACGAATTAAAAATATGCCAAGTAGGGCTGCATGACTATGACAAAAATCATAATTATTGATTATTCCATTGAAATTGTAATTGTGATTATCACAAGGTACATTTATTGATGTTTTAAATAGATTTATACCATTGTTTGAAGCAATTGCATGCCATAATACTATATATAAAATAATAATAAAAACTATTATTGTTTTCTCATTGCCAGTTTCTTGAAATAAAAAAGGAATAATATGCAACATAAAACTGAATAATACACTCAAATATAATGCTGTACATACAGTAAATGTCACTGCATAAATTAAGGTTAAAAAAAATATTAAAGTTACAACAGCTATTCAAGTCAAGAGTGGAGAGTGATTTTATTTTTATTTTTTTGTTTGATTAATAAAAACACAGACAGCAGGAATAAGATGTTCACCGTTTAAGACGATACACATATTCGCCCTGGGAAAGCTACAGATAACATCATTTGTCAAATGTTTACATTCTAAGGCATAACCAATTGAATACTATTCAAGTCAAGCATTTTGACGTAATTATTGGATACAACTGTTTTACCATTCAGAAGCCGGACTTCAAGCGTTGTATCACTTTCACAGGTTTAGGACGAAGCATTCTCAAATCTCTAGTGCATGTTGTCTTTGTGCCTTGAGGTTCAGTGATTAAATAACAAAAGCTTCAATGAACTGTAGTCTAAACATGAAGAAATGCTTCTGGTCCCACGTGCACTCACATTGTCAAAACCCAGGTAATCATGATGGCATTAATGACAGGACTCAAACTGAGTTTACAAAAAGTGACTCGGCTTCTGTTTATGTGGTGTGTTAAGCTCTCGCTTCTGTATTTGTGCATTTGGATGGGTAAAATGCAGAGCATAAATTCCACTTATCTTCCACTTTCGCTTTAACATGAAAGTATCCATAATTTTAGCAGTGACTGATGATACATTACGCATGGACAATGACATAGGCTAGCCTACATTCAAACACGCACAGATTTACAGAGGGCATGTAATAAGAAATAAGAAGTCAAAACTGTAATAAGTAATCATATAAATGGATTAAAAATATTTTTTTTTTCAAAAAGTCAATTAGGCAGGAGTGTTTTTGTGAGGTTTGAATGTGCATATACATGTGAATGCTCTAGCCAATTATTAATACATCAGACCCACTGCTTTGTGAAACATCTATTTACCGTGCATGTTGGCTGGTTGGTTTCCTCAGATGCAATCCTCAAGCCATTGTCTAGGGTAGTGAGCCGAGTTTCTGGAGCTCCTAGTAGGCTCTGAGCATAAGACACAGAGGCCTGTCCACGTCTTAATGAAAGTCGCAGAGGCTAAAAGAAAAGGCAGTTCCAAACATAAATATGGCACAATTTCCTTCACAAATCCACATCACACAGTAATGCAATGACTTGGACTACAGATTGATCCTGATTTTGCATTTACAGTCATCAATTAGCCTCTCAGCAATTAAGGACTGGATTTTCCCAATTCCAATTACTAATATGACAAACAAATTAGACTGATCTTTATTACAGATTTAACAAAAATTTGAAAGAAAATAAAACATAAAATAGCTATATCGACTTTCAAATTGTTGCACTTTCAAGTGAAGAATCTGAATGACATTGAACATTTTGTAGATCCATTAGAACACAATGCCAATATTTCAAATGGATGAATAATGCTAGCCCTGATAAATTTACATTTTGTCAGACTTGATGCAGTTTTAAGGGGGACAAAATGCAGTTCCTATGCTTTTGCATTCAGTCTGTACCTCAGTATTGTTTGTGTTCACAGCACATGTTCACTTGGCTCAGAAAGCATAGATTATATTTTACAACCAAAACTCTGACATTTAAACATTTTGTTATTATTTTTACATCATAAATAGTATGTTTTTACATTTCCATTAAGAGAATTTTCATTTTTTTTATTGCAGAAAATATTTGGTTATAATTATTTTAGACAATCCCAGCAGACCCCATATGTGTCAAAATATTCATATATTAGAACATATTAAATGATTTGAGGACTAAGCAAAATATATATTACAAAAGATTAGATAATGTGACTAGGCAACATGTTTGTCAAATGAATCTACCCAAAACCTAAATGGCATTCTAAACAACAACAAAAAATTAGTAATTTAATCTTTATGCAAGCTGTCAGAAAAATGTTACATTTAAAAAACACACTGAATCGTTCATTGTAAAAAATGTAACTGTACAATTATACACTATTAAACAGTAAGTGTTGTTGTTGTTGTTTTCAAAACTGTGTGATGCCATGAAGATTAGATAAATTTCCATGAAATCTCCACATTTACTGAAACATTTATAAAACATTCCCTGATAATAGTAAGAAAATAATAGCTCGTTCTACGCCGTTTTGTTGCTGTTTGCTGAACTGCTCGATCCTGCATAGGTGGCGGTCATAGCACTCGCACATAACGTACTTGATTAAAAATTACGAAATGTAATGTCACATATCAAAAGAATATACGCTTATATTCCATAGCTTAACAATTACAGAATATAAAGCGAACAAATAACCTACATACATCTCCAAATGACGTCAATTTTCAATGACCTTGTCAGATCAATAACGAGGTTATACTTAACACTAACATAAAAGAAAAAAAAAAGATTAAAACGCAACATTTAAATTACAAAGTGATTTGCGGACACAACCTTTTTAACTCGTCTCTTGGTCATAAAAGCTTTCATACTGATGTAAGTGACCAAACCTTCAGTGAGCTATCGGTTAGCTCTCTAGTATTCACAAGGCCAAATGACAGTCACTTTGATCTTGGAAAGCGACTGTTTACTTATGTTTATCAGTCTACTTAAAACTAACGTTTGAAACTCTTTAAAAACACTTTAGTATTCCAAGGGCTCGCAATACTTACGTAGCCAGCTTTAGTAAGAGCTCGACTGATCCGCCACATAGAGGGAACCATTTTGTCCACAGTGTGCACCACCACTATCCGTGCAAATCTGACTTGCGTTGTCTTCTTCGGTCTCCTCCTTTCGTTGGTTGCAAACATGTGTGCATTACCGCCATCTATTGTTATCATTAGTTCACATGACTCAGTCACACAGAAGCTGCGTCCCAAGTCGCATACTTATTTGTGAGGAAATAGTCCATACTTTTAAGTGTGAGTATATGCCAGCTTTGGGACATATCCTCAACTAAAATGTGTTTTACATCTTTTTTTATTAACATAGATGTTAACATTGCTGTTGCAGATTGAATATAACACAGAAAATGTGATTTAAATGTTTTCCACTTGGCTAGATATTTATCAATAGGATATATGCAAAGCTAGTGTTTCTTACCATACTGATAAACTTCCGGTGAACGGTTATTGTGACTTTTTTCCTTTTGCAATTATCTAAAAAATAAAACATCCCCAATATATATCATATACTATAAGTGGTTAAATCAGAATTTTTTGTGCACAGATAAAACAAAAACAATGACTTATTCAACACTTCTACTCGGTATCAGTACATTGTGTGCATTAATGAGTACTGTGCAGTGACATATGCCCCCCACAAACTGTCTATTATTTAAAAAAATATATATAATTCTCCTAGTTAGATATGGGTAAGGCATTTAAGACTCCAAGCTATTGATTTCCAAATATTTGTGTTTGAACTATATTGTGCCCTACCATACAAATGACAGCAATGTTTAATATGGGTTGAATAGAGACACAAATTTACACACATACAAACCATTTACAACTCTAAATCAGAAAAAGTTAGGACAGTATGGAAAACGCAAATAAAAAAATAAAGTGACTTCTAATGTGCATTGACCTGTATTTCATTGCAGGCAATAGTACAGCTATTTTTGCAGACAAACAGCACGTTATTTAATGCGTTCCTCATGTTTTCTTTTTTTTTTTTTAAATAAGCGTATGCATACATCACAGATTCTCTATTGGAGACAGGTCGGTACTGTAGGCAGGCCAGTCAAGTACCTGTATCCTCTTCCTCCACACCCAGGACTTTGTAATGTGTGCAGAATGTGGTTTTGCATTGTCTTGTTGAAATACGCATGGCCATCCCTGGAAAAGGCAGCAGCATATTGTGCTCCAAATCTGTGTACTTTTCAGCATTAATGGTTTGATCACAGAAGTGCAAGTTACCTTTTGGAAGCCGACAAAACTCTATACCATGACAGACCCTGGCTTTTGGACTTGTTGCTGGGAACAGTCTGGATGATCATTTTCTTCTTAGGTCTGAAACACACAACGTCCATTTCTCCCAAAACATACCTGTAATAATGATTCATCTGACCACAGTACATTTCCACTGTGTGATAGTCCATCTCAGATGCCTCCGAGCCCAGAGAAGTCGACAAAGCTTCTGAACACTGTTAACATAGGGCTTCCTTTTGGCTTTCCTTTTTTTTCCTTTTATTGCTTATAGATGAATAACGATTCTTAATGCAGTGCCGTCTGAGGGATCAGAGATCACGGCTGTTCGGCATAGCCAAGCCCTTGTTCTTCCTCCAGATTGACAATGTTTTAATTATGTTATGCACCGTTGAAAGAGAAATATCCAAATATCTTCCAAACTTTCCTTGAGGAACATTGTTTTTAAACATTTCAATACATTTTTCACGTATTTGTTGGCAAAGTGGTGATACTCGTCCCATCTTTGCTTCTAAAGGACTAGACCTTTCTTATATGTTGCTTTTGTACCAAATCATAATTACAATCACCTGTTGACCTCTTTCTAATCCACAATCATTTAAACAATTTACTGGATTACTAGCCTTAAACTGCTCCTGTCCCAACTTTTTTTGGAATGTGTTGCAAGTCTGAATGACAGAAAAGGATGTCCCAACTTTTTCTAATTTGGGCTTGTACAACAGTTACAGGACCACTTTGAATATGGCACTAACTGTTTTAAAGATCCTGAAATTGTAACTTAATTCGAATAAAAACTTTGAAAGATCATCCTTAGTGACCAGAAATACTTTTTTATAGCATCTGTATGTTGTTTCAATCCTAGATTAGTTAAATAATATAGACATATACATGTATATGTGTGGGGTTTTAATGACAATAAGACAAGTGCAATGTTTAAATGCAGAGAAAGCTTAAGACAGATTTATTATTAATTGCAATATACACTAAGGAGAGAAAGAAAGTGTGAAAATGAACTCCTTTGTAAGGCAGCACATAAAAAAATCAAATATCTGCAAGTAATTGTAAAATTATGAAGAAAGAATAAAGATACATCAATTGAGCCAGAAATACTAAAGCATGGCTTCCTTACTCGTAAAAAAGCCACTGCTCACATGACCATTGCTTAAGAGCAGTTGGCCCCTTCCGACTGGTCCATAAAATAATACAATGCAATGCCATGCCATTGGTCCAGGTGTTAGCCAAATTGAAGTCGCTCTCCCATATTTACACACTAATGCAGGTCCTCGAGATGTGATGCGAAGCTTGACGAATCTAAAGACAAGGAGGGGCAGGCGTCAGTCAATACAGCATTCTGCTTTTCAAAAGAGATTTTTTTTTGGCTTGTGACTCCCTTGAGCAAAATTGTACACATGGTGAAAAAGACATAATGCTTAACAATTATTACGTCTTTATTTTCTGACAGGCCAATTCCAAAAGTTTTACAGATCATTTTTCTGTTAAGGAATTTCTACAATAAATAGGTCAGTGAACAGTCAAATAACGGATACTTGGCATATTAGTACAAGAAAAGGAACACAAACTGTAAACTTCATGTTCAATCAGAGACCTTTGTCTTGCATTACAGAAAAAAATCTGAAATATATTTTAATATTTTTGCTGGCAACAAACATTTTGAAATGTATACATAAATAATATTTAAATATAGAAAACTTATACTCTAAATTAAACTGTTAGCTTTGCATCTCAAGCTTAAAGGCAGATGATTTTTGCATTTCATGTTTTTATTCATGTCTTGTCTTGTTAAATCACCTTACATCAATACAATTTTATGTGCAACAGATTCATTTGACCAAATTGTGTTTTTGCGGTTTAAAAACTAAATTCCATTCTCTGAGTAGAATGCAGTCCACACTGTGAGTAAGGTTTCAATGAATATGCAAATGTCCTGCACACTTAAAAATAAACATATTTTAAAAAGTCCATCTTGACACAACAGCAGTTAGTAAAACATCTGATCACATAGATGATGTTTGCATAATCGCTGCAATTCACTGCCATCTTGTTGACATGACAATTTCAATTATTCTGTTATGATGGTATGCTTGTGAAGTTAGCCAAAAAATTGAGACTAAAGGCTTCATAGATTCCATAGCTTTGTGAGAAATTTATAGTTTGAATGACACCATGCTCTTTGCATGACACATTGATATTAAATCTCTTTCAGCATTATCACAAATATTGTATAAGCTTTCGTTTCATGTGTCATAGAATGAAAGAGAGGCTCTCAGTGCAATGCCTAGTTCACACTACAGTATTTTAAGCCAGATTTGCAAGTTAATGAGCTCGTCAACAGATCGGGCTGTGATCGCAAAAAAATCTAGGTGACAGGCAGATCTCAGCAGTCTTTATGTGTGAACTACTGAACGACGCATCAAAAAGGCTCGCTGACGCACCGCCGACACCTCGCAGACAAAAAATTAAATATCTAGCATGCTAAATATTCCAGACCAGTCAGTCAACTCAACCCCACGTGGGGCCAGATGTAGTGACGAGCTGCAGCCAATAGGGTATACGCAGAAGGACCTTTAATTTGTCAGTAACCTGGGTCAAACGCTTCCGGTGAACTGTATCTCGTAACTAAATCGGTGCGTTTAAGGTTTGTTTTCTTTAAAAAAACAATGATCTTCACTGCCTAAATTATATACGCTATGAAGTGGGTCTTAGAATGTACAAGAAGCACTGCATTGAAAGTAAAAATTTTTAAAAAATGATTATTGAATAATGTTAACACATTGCTTAATATAAGAATGTTTAGTGTATTTGCCTGTCTCTTTTTTCAGGAGCCACCAAACTAGATCAGAGGTCACGGAGACCTTAAGTGGAAATGAACGGCTGAGGACTGGAAGCAACTGTTTCTATTGTCATTGCTATGAGTTAATACCATCTAAAATGTCTAAAGTGATTTTGCTATTTTTACGGTCAATTCTTTTAAAGTGATTCTACTTTTTATTCAAGATAGACTTTGTGTAAGAAGGATATAACTGTCTGAATGTAGATTATACCGGTTTTTGACCAGTTTTGATAAAGACGGTTGAGAGAACACTCAGCCTTGGGTAAGAAACAGATTGTACTTTAAGTGTGTATGTGTGTTCTATTTGATTGTGGAACAGGTCTGGAGTCAGCCCAAAACAGTCTAGTGGAGGTCTGAAGTTTATATGCTTAAAATATTGTTCAGAATTGTAAGCACATGAAAATTTTCCTAGTCTATCTGTGTTTTAACCAATGGTTAGAACACCTATGTGCATGACGCAGTTCATGACGTTATGTGAGAATATAATTGTTATTGATTTGTGATTGTAAGCAGAGCGGCCTAGGAACTCATTGTGAGCGTTGAAGCTGGCTTCTGCTGATGAAACTGCAAACAATCTTCAGTAAACTTTTATTTATTTATTTGAATCTCTGACTCTGGCTCTTCTTTATCTGAGAGACTGGTCATTCTTTGGGTTAAAACTGTAAATTACCCCTACAATATGTTCTGCGGAGGAAAGAAATCTGCTATAACAGTAATTATCGTGTTAGAAAAGAGAAAACATCACATCAAAGTTGTCAGCAAATGTTTTACAGGAAAAAGATAAAAGAAAATCTGAAAAAAGAAGGCCCATCCATAAAACAATAATAAAAAAAGCTATATAATTATTAAATAAATATATTATAACAATATATTACAAGAATATGCTTCTCTTTGGACTATTGTCAAATAAGCAAATAAAGGTAAAGTCATAGGCAGAATAAATTACATGTTTTAAAAATGTTATTAATGCATTTTGAAGGAACTGTGATGTTTACTTTTTTATTATGATTATTTAATTATCGTTATAATTGTAGTTCTTATAAGAAATCATCAAAATCGTATTGGCAGGCCACACTTAACCAAAAAAATCAGAATCAGTGAAGAAAATTGCAATCGGTACACCTCTTTTTATGGGGGAGCTAAATAGCAGCAAGCTTATACTGTAGGATAGTAAGCTAACATGGAGACAGTGAAGCAATCACTCCATTTTCAGTCATACAAGTTAGACAAGAATACGGTCACTGTGAACTTGATCGCTTCGACACAGTAAACTGAAACTCTGTTGTCTGAAGCAGGTGGCACACCGGACGCTCTGCAGTTCACCACTAAGCCATGCATGAAGACTCCAAATGGTTAGCGCCAGTGAAAAACAAACAAAAAAAAAGCAATACTGATGTGTGAATACCCCAGCCATATCCTTCTAGACTTTACCAAGTGTGATGGGCTTTACAGACAGGATAATGTATACAAAATGTGTGAGATGAACTGTGCATAACACTTTACTGGACTAAATTAAATTATAACGTTTCAAATTATATTCTGCTGAAATTAACTAAATGACTCTGATTTGGGGAATAAATCTTTTCACTTTATAAAAAAAATATAAACTTTTTTTTTTTTATCTCCATTTAGTTTAGTAATGTGACTTGACTTGGACCTATTCAGTGGTTAATTTGGCTGAACCCCTGACTTGACTTGCTTAATTTGTCTGAACTGTGACGGTGTAAAACACTTGAGATTTCCCACGATGTGACTTGTCCCCCACCTCTGGTAAAAGGTTTTCATAACATGGCTTTAATTTTTTAATTTCTACAATGGCTTTCCATTATTTCCAATGGCTTTTGGTTGAATCAATTCAAAATGGATTCAACATTCCTTACATTTACAACAGCATCTTTTTCTAGATATTTAGAATAGTTTCTAAAATTTATAGATTTTAGAAACGATTATGTATTTCTAGCAAAAGCAACTTAAGTATCATGATATACCAAAGCAGGACATTCACACGAACGGAAAGTCAGAGCAAGTTAGGCAGCACACATGCCCCTGCCCTGCTCGATGAAAGACACAGTCTCCACAATAATGGATATCCAACTCTCACCATTCTTGTTCCGTGGTTCAGTTCCTCAGCTGCATTCGCCAAAAAGATGTATATCTTTTTCTGGGGATTGTAATATTCATGTCCCTTTTAAAAGAAGCAGAAGAAATAAAAGTAAGAACAGATCAATAGAAGAACACATATAACAGTTACAACAAATATGCGAACCTTCAACAGGTGTGTTTCCATTAGATATATTAGCAATATTTGTTGCAGTATTTTCTAAGTGTGGGCAAAAAACTAAAGCAAAAATACACTTTTCTGTTAACCAATGTTAACATTGTCCAGTGTCAAGACTGCTATACTGCTCACAGCCACAGGAGGTTAGAAATATACAATTTTACAAAGGACCTGTGGATTCAGAAGAGGAGTTGCTTTGACTCTCTATTTTTAAATATAATAGTATATGTGTGTGTGTGTACAACTTTCTGAACTCAGAAAGGAAGAGTTTTTTATACGGTCTAAACCATGTATATATAAATTATTAACAAATAACATTCAGCTGATAATTATGTACTAATATTGTACCTTGGACCAGTCATAGCTTGAAGCATAAGCAAAAATATTCCCATTGTGATTAAAGCAACAAGCTGTTATTGGTTGATCTAATTGTTCAGAGGTCTTCAGCTTAGTACGGGCATCTTTATCCCAGAAACTGAAGCGCCCATCAGAGCCTACTGTCGCCAGTGTGCCATGGACAGGGTGAAAGGAGATAGCATTCACCTACAACAGAGAAAAGGACAACAAGTTGACTGTTTCGGTTTGCTAAACAACAAACAAATGCAGCATAAACTTTGTACAAATTGTGTTTTATTTGCTTTTGTCTTCTTTATTCCAACACTGGTCAGCCTACATTCAGTCTCTAAGCAATCCATTGCATTTTAAAAATAGACAAAACCTAGAACACTCACGGCATAGATATCTTGGGGTTGTGTGGCAGTATTGGTTCCATTGGACCTGTGGCCTTAAAGGTGAATGTCCTTGGCTCTGGGTAAATAGACATATTAGACTATTATTCAGCGTACAGACCAGCCACAAATGACTTGGGATTGGAAGATTGATTGAATATAAACTACGGGTTAGGTGGGTTATGTAATGAATGGCAACTCGTCCCTCAATGCTGCCAGTGCAAAACCAGTAGGCTTACCTCTGCTTTGTCCTTAAAGATAGCCACACAGCGGTGCTGTTGAACAGAACACACAAGTTAAATACAGCCAACATGTTTGAAGCAGCATCTGCAGAGCTGAAAAATCCACCACATTGCCACAAATTACAAAGATTTTTAATGTTAACATGATAAATGATTATATATTGACCTGATGCTTAAGGGGTGACTCTATACGTCGAAACTCTGAAGGCTGATTTCCAACTGATAAACAATAAGACCCGTTCTGCAGTGGCTAACAACAGCCATGGGATATACCTAGAAAATACAATGCAAATACAAAAATATAAATCAAATTTCAGAATAAATATTTTAGATATCATGTACTGCCCAAAGACAATGTCACAGTTCAGATAATAAGGAAGGAAGAGAGTCACTTTTCTTGACAAGTACACACTAAACTAAGTAATCATTCAAACTGGACCAACGAATACAACAATTAAAAAATAATAATTAATTAATTACCACTCGGCACAATAACAACCCTCTCTGGCATCTGAAGGGACATCATTGGGTTTGGGGACGTGTGGTCCCCAAAACTGTCAAGAAAAAACAATACAGAATTACAGAAAAGTTGTTAACCTACTCTAGACTAAGGCTACAAAACAATTGCTGTTGGGTCATTAGGTCATCTCATGACATCTCAGGAGAGTTCCAGCACCTTCAATGTTTTTGTCCCAACTGCCAGTCATAACACAGCTGTAGTTTGGTGCTTTAATCCAGTGAATTGTCCTGATGGACCTTCATGCTGAAAAAAAAATTGTACTACTAAAGTACACACAAAAAGTACAGGTTTTGCTAGAATTTTTTTTAGAAATCTTTAATTGGCTCAATGCATAAGCACAAAAACTTAAAATGAACACAACTGCTTACTTGAGCTATCTGAATGGCCTGATTGCTGTTCAGATCCCACATCTTGGCAGTTTTATCACATGAAGCGGTAAAGACTTTACTACCATCCTTTTCATGCAAAACACAAAAGCAGATAAGAGGGTGTACAAATTCAGTACCTAGTAGTTATTCAGTTATTCATTTTTAATCACCTCTATTCAGTTTAGGAAATCACAAACCAAAACAACTCACACAAACCGTAAAATTGCTAAATAAGTGGCAAAGACTGGAAATTGTAATAATGATTATATTTTGTGCAAAAATCATATTGCGGCTTTTATTCACTGTAAATGAAAGGGTCCTACGCAAGTGCAATGTTTAATCTGTTCAACCAGCAAAAGAAGTTAGTGCTAGTTTTTATTCATTAGTGAATATGTTTTTATGATTTCAATTTTGATTCCTGTGCAAATACGTTTATCTACTTAAGTGTACAGATGGCTTGTTGAAATTTTAAATGTTAAGATAACTGATATTTAGAATTATAATCTTACATCACTCCAGCACACATCCAGTACTGGGCCAGTGTGCATCTGTTGGGCTTTAGGTACAGTCTGACCGTTATCTTGCACTTCCCAGCAACGCACCTGAACAAAACAATACGGAATGCAAACGTGGAAGTTACAAACTGACAGCACGATTTTTTCAACACTACTTTATGATCTAATCATTTGTAATGATTATGAAATTAAAACATTTGAATATGTGAAAGCATATTAACATTAGAGAATATCGCAGTTGAGGTTGTAAAAAATATAGAGACGTTGACAAAAAAAAGCAGTACGATAACGACTTACGTCATTGGCCCACGAGCCTCCGATGAGAAAGTTCCCAGGCATCGTAGGAGGACTGAATGCCAAGCAGCTTATGCTATCATCGGGTGGCGAAGTTACTTCAACATCCTGTCATCAACGACACCTCATATTACTTCCCATTCACAGATCTAACGTTAAATTAGTACAGACATTATATTTCTGTATTTACCTTCATTGGATTATGGCTGTCTGTGGTGGTACTGCCAAATACACCGGTCCCTCCAGACCCAAAGCCCGCGTTTGTCCCAAATAAACTCATTTCAGTCTAACTAAAACACAATCATATCATCTGAATGTAACATACTTTGACGCCGACACGCAACAATGGTAAAATTTACCAGCAACACGGACTTGACAGAATAACCTTAACGTTAATGGTGGTAGCATTAACAAACAGCTAAGTTTCTGAAAGCGCTCAAATGTATTTGATTATCTAGTCACATAAACGAAATAATTCTTTCTACCTCACGTTTACATGTGTAAAACAACACGCCGTGAAATAGATTTTAGGAGGCTTCAGCAAGTAACGTTATCGTTACAGCTAAATGTAAGGTTATTTTCCCTGCAACCTATCCATTAATGGCAATGGTCAGTTAAAACATCTAAATCAGCAAAACTCACTCAGGTAACAGCCGTGCAAATGTTTGATTATTCCCATAAAACTGGTTCCCGCTTCAGGAAACGATACTCTGGTAAAAAAAAAAAAGTATGCACTTCCGTCGCTTAGTTAGCGAAGACGTATTTTAATGACGTCACGGTCGGTTCTTTTTCAGCTGCGTTCCAGAAGGGTTTATCTATAGACCATAGAGACCCTAACATTGATCCATTTGAATTGTCCTCCGGTGTGACAGCTTCAAATAGATGAGGGGTGTTTAAATTTTAAAAAGGTTTATTTTTTAAACGCACTTCCGAGTCATCTTTTTTTTTTTTTTTTTTTTTTTTTAAGCCCATAAACAGTGTATTCGAGTCATCTTTATGAGACGATCATAGCTCGCTGAAACGTCACCACAAAACACACTCGTGCTAAAGTTAATTCTGATGCTGTGCTCTTGTTAGAGTTTGATTTTACATTTATTCAGTGTTTGTTCTGCAAATGTGCCCAAGTGCCTTCTGTGTATACATAGTACTTTGAAGCAATATTTAATACGGTATTTAAAATACCACAATGTTATATATATATATATATATATATATATATATATATATATATATATATATATATATATATATATATATATATATATATTTAATTACCCTAAATTGTACTAAAAAACAATTTCCAATACAATACACTACAATACAATTTCCTATATATTTCCATTACTATACATTACTATAATATTTTCAATGTGCAACAGGTTTTTGCTGTCTAGTAAAATTGGTCTCTGTTTGGAACAGCATATTAATTGCAATGAATAACCCAACTTCACAATTAGCCTGGATATGTTTCATTGGCAGTTTTATTGATCACTAAGATGGAATTGACTTGGACTGAAGTTGCTTCGATTTAAAAACATATATTTTTTAATAGTAGCTTAGATGTAGCAAAGCTGAACCTGGTTTATCACACGGCTTTGTCAACTCTGTGAAGTCCTGCGACTTTGGTAGCCATTCGTGGAACGCAGACTGCGGCTCTGGCCTTTCGTGGGACTCAGGCGGTTGGGGCCTTTCGTGGCATTCAGGTGACTGCTCTGGCCATTCGTGGGACTTAAGTGGATCTGGCGCCCGCCATTCGGGAAGCTCAGGTGGCGGCGACCATTCAGGAAGCTCAGGTGGCGGCGGCAGCCATTCAGGATGTTCAGGTGGCGGCGGCCGCCATTTAGGATGCTCAGGCGGCGGCGGCCGTCATTCAGGGAGCTCAGGCGGCAGCGGCCGTCATTCAGGGAGCTCAGTACTGGCAGTACTGGCGGCAGTGGTTCTGGCAGCTCTGGTGGCGGCAGTGGCTCTGGCAGCTGCTCTGGCAGCTCTGGCGGTGACTGAGGATCTGGCAGCTCTGAAGGTGACTGAGGATCTGGCAGCTCTGGAGGATTTGGCAGCTCTGGCAGTGACTGAGGATCTGGCAGCTTTGGAGGATCTGGCAGCTCTGGAAATGACTGAGGATCTGGCAGCTCTGGAGGATCTGGCAGTACTGGCGGCAGTGGCTCTGGCAGCGGTTCTGGCAGCTCTGGCGGCAGTGGCTCAGGCAGTGGCACTGGCAGTAGTGGCTCTGGCGATGGTCTTTCAGGAACTTGAACTGGAACTATGGCAGGAACAAAGGCAGGAACAGACTCGAACAGGAAGCCATCTTGTGAGCCGGAGAACTGGAAGCGGCCATCTTGTGAGCTGGAGGATGTACCGTAGACTGCAGAGATGGTGATGCCAGCATTAATGTTTCAGTGGGGTGTACAGCGAGCCCTGTTGTCATCTGGTCTTGCTGTACACTCAATGAAGATGATTTTATTCTGCATGGCAGTCTCAAAGTACATGGCAGTACACTGGGTTCAGCAGAGTCAGAATGAACCCTGGACCTTCTTAAACTTAAACCTTTTATATAGTTTTAATTTACTGCCTTTAGATGTAAATGAAGTTATTTCTTGGTTGTTTCCACAGCTGTTCTCTGTATAGTAATGCAGTTTCAACCCCCCATTGTATGAGATGGTTCTCTGTGTCCACACCATCCTACAATTCTACAATTGCTCAAGATGTAGTCATCTCAAACAATGCAGAGACAACAAATTGTTGATTTGTCTTCTCAATCATAATTTAGCCATTTTGCAGAATGAGCATCAACACATCATTTAGAGTGGAAGTTGGGTTGAGGTAGACTAATTTCTAACAGTTGCTTGACAATATATTTATTTTCTATTACTTTACATATAGTAGATGTAAGACCAGTGGGTCTGTAACTGTAGGTTTCATGCACCTGGTTAGACATTGCAGTGACCTCCTTCTACACGATGATCAACGGCTCTGTCACTCTTGATGGTGATGGCTCTGACATTGTGGGTGGCACTTCATATGCGTTGGGCTCTGGCATGCGTTCCCTGTTTTTGGGTGATGATTGGCTGGTCTCTGGGTCTGGAGGGGTACTGAAAAAATCTAAAATGGTAAACAAGGAAAAAGGTCAAAATAAGACAAGGGAAAAAACGCTTTGTAATGTTAACAAATAAACAAGACTCAGCAAAGGGTCTGTGAAAGAGTGATAAAGGTATAGTCCATGTAATCAGTAATCGTGAGTTTCAGCTGTGTGTGTGTGTGTGAGTTACCAGATTATTGTCATCTGTGACAGGAGTTGATGAGTGCAAAGGGTTCTGGGATTTGTAGTTCAGTAAGAATACCGGAAGTAATCTCCAGCTGAGAAAACACAACTGACGATCACAACAATGTGTGTAACTGCTTTTTCTGAATGTCATGTTCCTCTGGATATTCAGGCTAATCGAAAATGTCATGAAGAACTCTCATAATGAACTGGATATTTGATGCTACTTGAACAGCTAATTATGCTACTAGGTTGTGATTTTTTAATTTATTTATTTAACCATGAAGTCTCATTCATATTAAAAATTTCTATAAAGAAAGACCTGGCCAAGGTAACAGCCATACAGTGTAGGACTCAAATAGTCCATTGCATGCTCAAAAATTGACGGAGATCTGAGTTGAAAATTAAGAAGTTTTATTTTGAATGCAAGAAGTTAGAGAGTACAAGTTCTGCGCAGGAGAGATGTAACCTCAGTTCAGCTCTCATTTTTTTAGGCTCTCCTTTATGCTTTTATACTGTCTTTCGCACATTATCTAATCCCAAGCCTTGACAGTTTGACCATTCAGCAACCAGACGTTCCTCTTTCTGGCATCTGTGTATCTTCTCTTGACAGTTGACCTTGCAGATGTTTCAGAGCACGAACACACAGCTCATACATTCTGTCATCCTCAAAACTATCTGCACTTTTAAACACCCATACCCAATAACAAAATGTACTGTTCTCAGCAACCTTCAGCAATAATATACTGTAGCAGTTAATTCCTCAAAAAAGAAACCCTTTATGTCTGTATTTATTAGCAAATGTTAACAAAGCCTAACAATAAAAAATGCTATCCTTCAACAGTAAAACTATGTTGAAATACAAGAACACCACATAACATTTCATCAATCCTCTCAACAAAAACAATTACATTAATTTTATATATGTTTAACCAATAAGGTCAACACTATCTTCAGTAAACTTTCTTAATTGATTGAATCTCTGACTTTGGCTCTTCTTCCTCTGACACACCAGTCATTTTTGGGTTAAAATTGTCTTCCCCCTTATAGACCCCTGTTATATACGTACACTCACCGGCCACTTTTTTAGGTACACCTTACTAGTGCCGGGTTGGACCCACTTTTGCCTTTAGAACTGCCTTAATCCTTCGTGCCATAAATTCAACAAGGTACTGGAAATAGTCCTCAGAGATTTTGGTCCATATTGGCATGATAGCATTACACAGTTGCTGCAGATTTGTCAACATCCATGATACGAATCTCCTGTTCCACTACATCCCAAAGGTGCTCTATTGGATGGAGTCTAGTGACTGTGGAGGCCATTTGAGTGCAGTGAACTCATATTCAAGAAACCAGTCTGAAATTTGATATGCACTTTATAACATGGCGCGTTCTTACCTATCCTTAGAAGATGGGTAAACTGTGGTTACAAATGGATATACATGGTCAGCAACAATGCTCAGGTAGGCTGTGGCATTGACACAATGCTCAGTTGGTACTAATGGGCCCAAAGTGTGCCAAGAAAATATCCCCCACACCATTACACCACCACCACCTGAACCATTGATACAAAGCCGGATGGATCCATGCTTTCATGTTGTTGATGCTAAATTCTTACCCTACCATCCAAATGTCGCAGCAGAAATCAAGACTCATCAGAGCAGGCAAAGTTTTTCCAATCTTTAATTGTCCAATTTTGGTGTGCCTGTGCGAATTGTAGCCTGGAGAAGCACCCGGTATGGTCTTCTGCTGCTGTAGCCCATCCGCCTCAAGGTTCGACATGTTGTGCATTCACAGATGCTCTTCTGCATACCTCAGTTGTAAAGAGTGGTTATTCAAGTTATTGTTGCCTTTCTATCAGCTCAAACTATTGCGTTAACAAGCAGTTGGACAGGTGTACCTAATAAAGTGGCCGATGAGTGTATGTGGAAATTGCACTTTCTTTTTTTAGCAGTAATACTAAATGTTTATTCTCTATCCTGCACATGGCAGAATTCTATCTATGAAACATGAACCATTTTTCAGAAAGCTTTAATAAAAAATTTAGGTGAGAATTTCAGAGATAATTGATTTTTTTTTTGTTCATAAGCCAAATAATGGCATAGTTGTTTATTTGTTTAGTAAATGGGTTAAAAGAAATCCACTAAAACACAACATAAATGTAAATTTAAGAAGTATTTTTTATGTAATTCCTCTGTAAATATCTAAAACCTGGTGAAGGTTCTAAGTGTGATTTTTTTTCCTGAGCCAATTAAGGCTTAAAACAATAAACCACAGTCAGGTTGAGACTCCAACAAGGATGATAAGCATGCAGATGAGCTTCGTTTAGACAATTTTAAGACAAGTTTAAGACAAGTTTCTGACTGCTTGTACAGATTTTTGTTTGGTTTCTACAAATCCATTGTTGCAGCAGCTGTCCAGGTAGCTGTTACAGGAAGCAGACGGACAAACAAGGTGATTAGATTATTTACGGTGTTTATTTACAACAGTGGAGCACACAAGGAGAACTGATGAGAAGTGACTGGAGTTTGGTTAATCTGATGGTCCTTGGTGGCAGGTTGGCTGACAGACACTGAAGGAGACCGAATGCACACACCAGAGGGCTTGCGGGGAAGACAGACTGACGATAGACACAAGGCAGACAGGATACCGGGAACACTGGACAGACTAGGAGAAACAGAGAGAAGGTAAGTATAGTTTGCTGATATCGAGGGTGAGTGATTACCAGGAGGTGTTCACTCAGAGTCCGCTTCGTAGGAACGAGACCGGACACTGAGTGAAGTGAGGTGTGTGCTTATGTAGTGAGTCTGAGTGATTGGGTGCAGCTGTGTGTGGTTAATACTCAGGTGACGGTGATCGTTGAGTGATGCTGGTGGAAGAGCCTGGCCAATCCGTGACATTACCCCCCTCCCCAGGGCCCGCTCCTGAGGGCCTATACCTCCGACGCCGTGGTGGTCTACCACGTCCACGAGGTGCTGGAAACTCGGGGTGATTGGAGTGGAACTCCTCCATAAGTGCGGGATCTAATATATCTGATCTGGGGACCCAAGACCTCTCCTCCGGACCGTATCCCTCACAGTCGACAAGATATTCCAGATGACCACCACGACGTCGGGACCGTAGAATGTCCTTGATCTTATAGATGGATCCGACTTCCGACATCAGTGGGGGAGGAGGTTCCTCTTCATGGCCAGGCTCTGTGGAGGGGATCAGAGGATCGTGAAAGGGTTTGAGGAGTGACACGTGGAATGTGGGGTGGATTCTGTATTGTGGTGGTAACTGTAATTTGTAAGTGACTGGGTTGACCTGTTCCAGGATGGTGAAGGGACCAACAAATCTGGGACTAAGTTTTCGGGAGGGCAATCGCAAGCGGATGTCTCTGGTGGAGAGCCAAACCTTCTGCCCCGGCGCATAGATAGGACCTGGAATTCTCCTCTTGTCGGAGACCTCCTTGGCTCTGCGAACTGCCCTCTGTAGGTGGTGATGAGCGTCGTCCCAGACCCTCTCGCTCTCCCGGAACCAGTAATCCACTGCGGGGACATCAGATGGTTCGCCATCCCAGGGAAAGAGTGGAGGTTGGAAGCCCAGAATGCACTGGAATGGCGTAAGTCCGGTGGTAGGTTGCCGCAGGGAATTCTGGGCGTATTCCGCCCAGCCCAGAAACTGGCTCCAGGAGTTTTGATGACCGTGACAGAATGTTCTGAGGAACCGCCCCACTTCTTGGATCTTCCTCTCTGTCTGGCCGTTGGTTTGTGGATGGTAGCCAGACGAGAGGCTGACGGTCACACCTAGGAGTCTGAAGAAGGCTTTCCAAAGTCTGGAGATGAACTGGGGTCCTCGGTCCGAGACTATATCTTCAGGTACTCCAAAGCATCGAAAGACATGGTTGAATAGGTTTTCGGCGGTTTCTAGGGCTGTGGGCAGACCCTTCAAAGGAATCAGACGGCAGAATTTGGAAAATCGATCGACAATGACTAAAATGCAGGTATTACCTTCAGATGATGGGAGATCTGTCATGAAGTCAACTCCTAGGTGTGACCAGGGGCGGTTTGGGATGGGCAAGGGATGGAGTTTACCTGCAGGTAGATGGCGAGGACTCTTCGATATAGCGCACTCTCTACAGCCTTGAACATATCTCCTCACATCCCTCGCCATGTTCGGCCACCAAAAGCGTTGGGATAGCAGCGAGAGGGTGTTGTTGGCCCCGGGATGCCCTGTGCCCAAGGATGTATGGGTGGAATGAATCAGATCTACCCGTTGGTTTTCAGGAATGAAGCGACGATTGGGGGGACAGCCCGGCGGAGTCCTGGATTCGGGAGTGGCGACGACTGTAGGAGCGGACCAGGTGATGGGACAGACTGTGATCTGCTCTGGGAGGATTCTGGCTGGGGTCTCCATGATTTCCGGCTGATCATAAATTCGGGAAAGTGCGTCGGCTCGGATGTTCTTTGGCCCCGGTCGGTAAGATATTGAGAATTGGAATCGGGAGAAGAACAGGGACCATCGGGCCTGACGAGGACAGAGTCTCTTGGCTTCTTTGAGGTACTGGAGATTTTTGTGGTCTGTAATCACCTGGAAAGGATGTCTGGCTCCCTCCAGCCAGTGTCGCCATTCTTCCAGGGCAAGCTTGATAGCCAGTAGCTCTCGATTTCCGATGTCATAGTTTCTTTCCGCCGGGCTGAGCTTCCTTGAGAAATAGGCGCATGGATGGAGTAATGCTGGTGTGCCATGATGTTGTGATAGGACGGCTCCCACTCCAGTGGTCGATGCATCTACCTCGACCACGAACGGTTGTTCAGGATCTGGGTGAGTCAGGAGTGGAGCTTGAGTGAAGGATTGCTTGAGGGTTTGGAAAGCTGCGGCGGCTTCGGGAGGCCAGGAGAGTTTCTTGGGTTGGTTTCTGAGTAGGTTGGTCAGCGGAGCGGTGATGAGACTGTAATTGTGGATAAAACGTCGATAGAAATTGGCAAACCCTAGAAATCGTTG
Organism: Danio aesculapii; assembly: GCF_903798145.1. Classification (NCBI taxonomy): domain Eukaryota; kingdom Metazoa; phylum Chordata; class Actinopteri; order Cypriniformes; family Danionidae; genus Danio; species Danio aesculapii. Next base: position 21,077,806 of record NC_079440.1, on the reverse strand, counting down.
GAGTTCTTTAACAGTTGTTGGTTCTGGCCAGGAGACAACGGCGGTGACCTTCCCCTCGTCCATGCGAACCCCTTTCTGATCAATGATGTACCCCAAGAACTGAACAGATGGTAGGTGGAAGGAGCATTTTTCAGCCTTGAGGTACAACTGATGTTCTCTGAGGGTTTGTAGGACCTCCGCAACGTGGTGGCGGTGTTCGGCCTCACTCCGGGAGTAAATCAGGATGTCATCAATATAGACTATGACGGAGATATGGAGGAACTCCCGGAGGACTTCGTGAATGAAGTTCTGGAATACGGAGGGGGCGTTGACCAGACCATAGGGCATGACCAGGTATTCGTAGTGCCCTGTAGGGGTCACAAACGCTGTCTTCCACTCGTCCCCCTCGCGTATTCTAACCAGATTGTACGCGCTACGGAGGTCCAACTTTGTGAATACCTTGGCTGATCGGAGTTGTTCCAGGGCCGCAGGGACGAGAGGAAGGGGATACCGGAATTTAACGGTACCTTGATTCAGAACTCGATAATCGATGCAGGGACGCAGCCCTCCATCCTTCTTGGCCACAAAAAAGAAACTTGAGGCAGCGGGTGACGTGGACTGGCGGATATACCCCTGACTCAGTGCCTCCTGAATATACTCCTCCATGGCCTTAGTTTCCGGAAGGGACAACGGGTAGATCCTACCTTTGGGCATAGGAGCATCTGGAAGCAGGTCTATTGCGCAGTCCCATGGCCGATGCGGAGGTAGCTGGGAAGCTCTCTTGGGGCAAAAAACGTCTTCATATGCGGAGTAGATCTTCGGGATTTGAATGGATCGTTTAGCGACTGGACTTTCGACAGACGTGACATAGATGGTAAGGGGTCTCTGACGTTGAACAGGTAGGTCGGGAAAACATCTGGTTTTGCAGTCTTCACCCCATCTCTTTATTTCTCCTGTGCCCCAAGAGAGGATGGGATCGTGCTTCACCAGCCACGGGCGCCCTAGAATGATGTCCATCGATGCACCCTCCAGAACCAGAAATTGGATCTCCTCCTTGTGGAGTAATCCCACTTGGAGATTGATAGGTTCACATTTGCGATGGATACGTGCCTGGGAATGGATAGCGTTGGTTATGGGTTGGATCTGGTAGACGTACGTCGAGGCTTCGGTGTTAAGTTGTAGGTGGCGACAGAGGGCGTACGAGATGAAGTTTCCAGCTGACCCGGAGTCGATGAGGGCCGTGACTGAAACAGATACAGAAGGGGTAGTTAACTGGACATTGGTGGTGAGAGGATGCATTTTTTCAATGGGAGAACTGAACACACTCACCAAAGGACGTGCTGGACGAATGGGACAGTCCAGCCTGACATGTCCGTCGGCACCACAGTACATACATAGACCCCGGGTCAGCCTCCTCTGTCGCTCCGTGATAGTGAGTCTACCAGATTCCACGATCATTGGTTCAGGTTCTGGAGGGACTGCTGGCTCTGGCGAACGGAGGAGTGCTTGGGGTACAGGTGGAAGATCATGCTGATAGACCCTCAGACGATCTGAACAGCGGAGAGATTGTTGAATGAATTTCTCCAACCCCATGGTATCGTCGAGGGCTGCTAGCTGTAGTCTGAGGCTGGGCTCCAATCCGAGCCGGTAAGTAGTGAGGAGAGATCGCTCATTCCATCCGCTAGCAGCAGCCAGAGTACGGAAGCGGAGCGCATAATCCTGAGTGGACATGGCTCCCTGTTTGAGATGGTATAACTGTTCTCCAGCTGCTACTTCTGTATCGGCGCGACCAAAAACCTCCTTAAAATATGTGATGAATGCTTGAATGGAGCTGGTTACCGGCCCAGACTGTTGCCAGATGGTTTCTGCCCACCGAAGAGCCGACCCAGAGAGAAGGGAGATGATGAACGCGATTTTGGACCGATCTGTGGGATATAATTCAGGTTGCATGGTGAATATCAGAGAACATTGCAGAAGGAATCCATTGCACTCCTCCGCCCCGCCAGAGTAGGGCGCTGGTCGAGCCATGGGACTGGATGAGTGGGTGGACGGTGAAGAAGTGCTCGGTGCTGGTGGTGCTTCGGGAAGTGGAGTAGATGGCAATAAAACTCTCTTTAGTGAGTCCACCAACTCCTGAATGGGATCGTGAGTGCTCATGCTGTTGATTGTAGAGGTCCGGTCTTCTGTTACGGGAAGCAGACGGACAAACAAGGTGATTAGATTATTTACGGTGTTTATTTACAACAGTGGAGCACACAAGGAGAACTGATGAGAAGTGACTGGAGTTTGGTTAATCTGATGGTCCTTGGTGGCAGGTTGGCTGACAGACACTGAAGGAGACCGAATGCAAACACCAGAGGGCTTGCGGGGAAGACAGACTGACGATAGACACAAGGCAGACAGGATACCGGGAACACTGGACAGACTAGGAGAAACAGAGAGAAGGTAAGTATAGTTTGCTGATATCGAGGGTGAGTGATTACCAGGAGGTGTTCACTCAGAGTCCGCTTCGTAGGAACGAGACCGGACACTGAGTGAAGTGAGGTGTGTGCTTATGTAGTGAGTCTGAGTGATTGGGTGCAGCTGTGTGTGGTTAATACTCAGGTGACGGTGATCGTTGAGTGATGCTGGTGGAAGAGCCTGGCCAATCCGTGACAGTAGCTGGACTCAGACTATATTTTCACATTTTAAAGTGGCCTTTTAGTAGCTATGTTTCCATACACCTATTTTTAGTCACAATTTGGAATATTGCATAAAAAACCCTGTATGAAAGCTCTATGATGCACATAAATTTAGAAAATGCATATAAAAATTAAATGAGTAGGATAAACGTTTTATCCGAAAAGAAAAAAATGTGCATAAACTTCAATGGAAATGCTTTCACAGAATAAATTCCAGAATGTGCATTAAAAAATAGATTTTGTTATGAGATCATGTGATGATAAGCATTAATGGGCAAACCAACAGGCCGACCATCACCCTGATGCTTCAGTTTTATAATATTATTATTACCTTCAGTACTATCTTGAGCATCTATGCTCCCAAAGAGCATTTCACACCTTTGAAATCCACCACGTTCGTTGCATTTTGTCTTCTGAGGTGCAAGTAGTTTATTATACAACCTCAAATCAGAAACAGTTGGGACAGTATAGAAAACACAAATAAAAAAAGAAACTGATTTCTAAATTTACTTTGACTTGTATTTCATTGCACACAATACAACAGCACATTATTTAATGTGTTTTTAAATAAACATATATCATTGTAGTTTTGTTGGCTTTTTTTTGGGACTCTAATTCTGGTTGATCTCTGTTTTGTTTTGATTTATTTTATTTTTTATTCTTGAGCCCCTCTTAGAAACCCTTATTCTCATTTTTGTCCTCTTCGGAGCAGTTTTTTGTTAAGATTTCTTTTATTTTATTCATCCCTTTGCTCAAGCCTTTTAAAGATTTTTGTTGCTTTTTGTTATCTAATAAATATTTTGAGACCTGCACTTGTGTCTATTCTGAATTTTGATGCCTGACGGTTTTCACACATCTGTCCAATTTAAATGTATTCAATAGATGCAGGTGCTGCAGACATTTTACTGACTCAGGGACAGTGTCATCTCAGTCAATTTTCCTTCCAACACAAACCTCTCAAAATGTTCTTTGCTGTTAAAACCACAGGACTTAGTATTGCCAGGTGGTCATAAATGGAACTAACATTCGAGAGAATTCTTCTGGTAAGTGGTCCATCTGATTTTAGACACCATTTCAAACCCAGCACTCTTGATAGTGAATTAAAATCTGTATTTAACCTGGAGTTAACTGGGTAAACTGCAACCTAGTATGGTTGACTGCAACTTCTCTCTTTAATGTGTTTGTCCCTAAAATTTCATTTTGTCCTCTGCTGATGTTGCTCTGGGATCAAGATGACACACTGGAACATATCTGTAAATGTGCCTTAACGTTTTCATTTAATAGCAGACATAGATTAATACAGTTTAATATTTTACACAGACTATATTTTACACCTGAACGATTGCACAAGATGAGTGATTCATATTCACAATGTTGCTCTAGATGTATAATCGAGATTGGTACATTATTACATTTGTTTTGGACATGTCTCAAACTTAAAACCTATTCGAGAGATATAATACAAACTATTAACAAAATTGCTAATGTTAATGATGAATTTACATTTAATTAAAATGACTCTGAAAGCAGCAAAGGAATGCATTGCTACACAATGGAAATTAGTAGAACCACCAAGTCAGATTGTATGGCTTAGAAAACATTCGCCTTATGTCCCTGATGAAAAAAATAATGTTTAATCTTTAAAAAACCCTTCAATGTTTGAAATGATTTCGGCACATTTATTGAATGAATAATTTAGATGTAAAAATGCTGATAGAAAATGTAACTCTTCATTGCTTTAAGCTTATATTTGTCATCATTCTGTGTTTACTTGTTTATTTCCTCTTATTTTACACATCAGCCCAATATGTCTCTCAATTATGTCCATTTAAGTGTTCTGTCTTGTAAGGGTGGGGTGGAGAGTGATTAGAAAGGAATGTTTACATGCATACTGAAATGATTCTGTAAATTGTTGATCTGAAAATAATAAATATATGGGAAAAAAAAAAAGCTGACACACTGGAGGATGGCTCATTTCAAGTCGACAAAGACCAGGAGGTTTTGTAACCTGCTTTTCCCCAGACAAAAGGAAAATGAGTCGCACCGGCCACTGCTCTAGTGGCATCCACATTAGTTTATAAATTTTTATGTTGAGAAATGTGTCTTTTGATTTGTTTGACAATTCTCGCCAGTGGCAGTTCTAGAGGGGTCAGGGGGAGGGACCAGTGCCCCCGTGTCAACAAGCTTGGCCCCCCTCTGACCCCCCCTAAATTTGGATGCATAACTAAAACATCATGAAGAAGCGAGATCAGCCATTGGTGGCAGACTGTGGAGTGATAAATGAGGCCTCTCTTGTGCGCTGTCTCTGTTTTCCATTGACTTTTATCAGTGACTGAGCTGCGCGCATAAGTTTCCCACATTCGTCAGAAGTTAAACCCCAAATTGACACAGGTAATAAGAAAATTAAACTTCAGTCATGTTCATGTTGTCCACTCAAAATGTCCACTGTTGATTATATTAGACTTTTGTTTTTAAAAGCGATTTTAAAACTTTTAATATAGTAAGTCCTTGGCTATGCATAGACTATTATTATTCAGAAATTAAGTGTACATAGTTTTAAGTTAGGAAATGCAGTCTTAAATTTTCAAACAAGTGCTGGAGAACAGATGTAACACATTGATAAAATTTAGTTTTTAGTCATGCTCATGTAAAAGTAATATTCAACTCCTTTAGTTTTGCCTACATTCATTTTTGTTTTCAGTAGTGACATAAAGCACGAGTCTTCAAACACATGATTTTTTTACAACACGTTTTTAAACATAATAGTTTAACTAATTTCTAATAATTACTTTTTTGTCTTTCCCATGGTGACAGTGCATAATATTTCACTAGTTATTTTGCAAGTTTATTTATTCAGATTAAAGTGTAATTTAAAGACTTATTTAGGTTATGTTAACTACACTGTAAAAACTAATCTATAAAGTTTACCAAATAAATCTGAGGTAACAATTTGCATCGACTTTGGTTGGGTAGATTTAATCCCATAAATCGAGTATAAACTATCTAAAGTAAAAAGTTATTAAATACTTGCATAAATTGGGTAAAAACACCTCTCATTCTTGTATATATTCAACAACTACTTATTAGGTAAAAATTATCACTTTAAATCAAAGTTTTTTAATATCACTTTAAAAACAATTACTCATTCAGGGAAGGTAAAATATACCTCTACAATAAAGACATTCAAATGGGTTATCAACTCAATGTTTTTATTCCAAAAAATCCTAAAACACACTCAAAATATAGTGCAGTACATCAGCTTTACACAACATTTCAAGTAATACACCTGTTTTAAAACTCACTGATCTATCAAATGTTTCAATAATGTTGGATAATAAAACATATCCCTGTTTTAGGACATCCAAATCAGAGTGAAAAGAGAAGTAAGGAGAGAAGGGAGCAAAAAAAAAAAAGAAAAATGAAAGGAGAAGTGAGGTAATCAGAGCAGAGCTGGATGTCCAATCACATCAAGATTTTCTTGTATCTAAAAACACAGAATAAAATGCTAAATAAAGTACAACAGCTTCACACAAAAATGAACAAATAAACCTGTTTTATAACTCACTAAGATAATTTTCAAATATTGTTTCTAGATAATTGGCTACTTGCTTACAACAATTTCAAAGGCCGCTTATTCTAATTTAAAAGCCAAACGCACACACACAAACTCATGGTTGATTCTGTGCATGTATAGTATCAAATATCTAGATAAGTAAAACAAAATACCAACATTCTTTAGTTTTGTCCTACTCTCACTCTCGCAGATAGGATGAGAATAAAATTAACACAAATGGGGAAGAAAAAAAGAGTAGGAGAGATCAAAATTCTAACAGGCTTTCTATTAGCATTCCTTTTTTGTCAATATGGGGGAAACACACACTGAAAAAAATGATTCAAAGATGATTCCTTGGATTTACTAATTTTTTTTACGTTAAGTGGTTGTAAACAATTTATTTGGGCTGAATTTAAACAAACAAATTAAGTTGAACATTGCTCAATTAAATTTGTTTGTTTAAATTCAACACAAATAAATTGTTTGCAACAGTTCTGCATGAAACACTTTTTTCAGTGCAGAGCAATCAAATTGTTTGAGGGTATAATTTACTGTATTTTTCTATGTGATGGTTGTTACTGTTGACGATTAGGTATCATTTGTAGAATTTACCCATTACTTTTGAATTCCTTGGCTGGCTGCAATAATCAAGTACATTTTATATGGTTTCCACAGATTATATTTACCGCTCTCCAAAATCACTTTTTTCAGTGTAGGAAAGTTAGAATAATTAGTTAAGTTATTGTACAACTGTTTTGTTGTGTAGACACAACAAATCAGAAAACATAAATATTTCTTAAAGAGGATAATAATACTGACCTCAAAAAATTAAAAACTGCTTTTATTCAAGACAGACTAAGACTTTTTATGACTCTAGAAGAATTATTTTTGTTTGATAGGATAGGTTAAAGATCACTTGAAAAACATTTAAATTAACAGGAGGGCAAAAAAATGACTTCAACTGTATCTGTTAAAGTTTACAGGTGCAAAAATGTGCCTTGATATATTTCAATGTTAAAAATATGTTATGCTACTAGTACATTACACAGTTACATGTCAAATAAATTAACATGGAAGATTATTTTGAGTTTAAATGATTTAATTAGCCTGTTTATGAAGACTACAGAGTGATGCATGAAAAAAATGACTTTGAATAATTGTTTAAGTAGTATGTAATGTATGTTAAAGTGGGCCCCCTACAGCCACTCAATCACACCCGCATGGTTTTTCTTTCACAATACAGCAAGACCAGCATTGAAACCAGCAAGACCAGCATTGAGACCAGAGGGACCAGAAGACCAGCAAAAATACCTTACCAGCATATGCTGCTTTTATTTCAGCAGGGAGAGAATTAACAAATTACAAATTCTTGATTTCACTGCATTTGACAAGATGTCCCAACCTTTTTTGGAATTACGTTTGTAATATAAATATGAAGTCATATTATTATAAAAATATGAATAGCATTGTAATATATTAAAAAGTATTACACATAGGCCTATCTACTTCTGTAACCAATATCATTTGTACGTTGTAACAATAAATCTTATTTCCACAGATGGCAGTGTGGTGAAAGTTACATTTCTAAAGTTTATTGTGTGAAAATGGAAGATTACTTCCAAACTTCACTGATTGCTTTGAACATTTCATGTATGCCAAATACTCTAATTTAACTAAATTTGAAGGTAGCGCATGTTTGAAAATGATGTAGAATAGCTAAATAGCTATATTACCAATCAAGCAAATATATAACCTTGTTGTTTCTCATCTTCCATGTCCAACATGTAGTCAGATGTCACTGTACATTTCCATAGAAATCACCTAAACAATATTGTTCACAGAAACATTTTAAAGGGACATTATTAGGCCTGCGTTGTGATGGAAATTGCATGTACTGTGCAACTGCAACAGGTGTATTTTAAATAATATTTGAATGTAAAAACAAAACAACAACAAAAACAGATTCTCTGTCTGCTTTCACAAATGAAAACTGTTTCTGTTCAAAGTTGACATGTAACTTTCATGGCAAGAAATGTTTACAGACACATTTAGACTTTAGTACTAGTTTACGGCTAAGCTATATATAACTTTAATTTAATATATAACTTTTAAATATTACAGGTCTACTGGTTCATGTTCACTGCATGAAAATGAAAAATGAAGAAGTATGTAGTCACAGTCATCACGTGTTTCATCGCGAGATCTCCGTCTTGTGATCTCGGGTGAAGATGGCGGCTCCGCCTGACGAGCAGAGCTTAGAGTCCCGCATCAGTGAGTCAAACACATCTAAAGTTGAATTTTAGTACTTTCTAATGTGACAGTAGGAAAATCAGCGAGATTCTTTAACCTAAGATGATGTCTTGGTGGAAGCACTTTGTTGAGTGCGGATGCGGAGTGTCGTGGTGTTGTTGATAGGGAGTTATTAGCATGCTAACGCCGATATAGCGTTAGTTGACTTTCTGAAACACTTGTTTTTAGTGTAAAATTTCTGGTGTGTATGTTTGCGCGTGTGTTCCGGATAGGTAAAGAAGAGTTGTTGAAAATGCTAACAATTACTCCGTAAGTCAAAAGTCTATAAAAAAGCAGATTTAGACGGTCAATACAAATTTAAAATATTCAATGACAGAATATTTCTCTGCATATATGAAGTCGTTATTCGCTTCATATTTCCATACTGCCACCTACCATGCTATGATTTTTTTCACTAGTTAGCTTAAAAAAGTGATATAAGACCTAACGTTATTTATAATGGTCGGTATGTTTTTCACTCGGCATACTAATAAAACTTTTTTAAAACACTCCAGCTCTGTTAATAACGGTCTTGGACACAACATCAAACCTATTTGCATAATAGATGTAACGTTAGGCTTATTATTTTCTTCATTAAAAGGTTGTTGAATTCAACAAGCTTTAGATCAAAATTATTTGTGCAGTTTAGCTAACGTAATCACATTCAGATGCTGCACTGTTTTAGAATACAAAGGCCACAATTCACATGCTAGTCAGAATCCAATTGTTTGATGAGCTAACTGTAATGCACCACAATTCATGCTTCCCCTAATTTGTAAACTTGGAGCAGATTCGGTGGTATTCCAGAAAGCAGGCTATGTGATCTACCTGGGCAAATTATTGACAAGTTCACACAGTCAATTTTTTTTCCAGAACTTAAAGTAACTTTTTGCGTTCTGAATTTCTGAACATAAACAAAGACAGCCATGCTATTTTGAAAGTTTAATTGATATATGTTTATAATTAGCCTAAAAAAATCAATAACTCTATTATTCACTGTATAAAAGCTGATCAAATATTAACATAGGTGGTGGGTGATATGCACTAAGAATGTAATTTGCCATTAAACCTTTGTTTTGTCTGTCAACAACCCTTATGTCATTCCAAAGCAATTAGACTTTTGTTTAATCTTCAGAGCATAAATGAAAATGATTTTAATAAAACCACCAGATAGATTTCTGCTGTATTATAAAAAAGGCTATTCAAGTTATACTGATTCATGAAGAGATTAAAAAACATTTACTCAGTTGGTTTAATTAAAATCTTTTAAGAGATACATGCACAATGTAGAATATCTAATTTAACTCTTTTATTCACATATTGTTGAGCAGAGAATATTAATACCTTACATTTATATAGCGCTTTTCTAGACACTTACTAATATAATAATTTTTTAAAATTATATAATGCCTTTCCAGAGCTCAAGGACACTTTACAATGAATGTAACAAAAAGAGATAGTACAAACAGACATTGAAAGAAACAATAATCAAGTAGAGATAACATTAGGTTCACAAACATAAAAGAAGTCAAATATAACAAACTGGAAATACAAAACAAGACCTAAGAGACAAATATGCAGAGTACAGGTTGATCAAACAAAGTGGTCAGTTTATAAAATCAGAAGTGTAACATTCAGAAAACAAGTGAGTTTTAAGTAAAGATTTAAATTCTGAGATTTTATTAACAGAACAGAGTGATTACTCAAAGCACTTTTACACATTGGGGGGAATCTCCTCATCTACCACCAGTGTGCAGCATTCACCTGGATGATGCGACGGCAGCAATATTGCGCCAGACCGCACACCACACACCAGCTGATTGGTGGAGAGGAGACAGAGTAATGAAGCCAATTATGATATGGGGATGGTTAGGAGGCCCTGATTGACAGAGGCCAGTGGGCAAATTTGGCCAGGATGCCAAACTGAACTATATATAGGCTCGTTTCCACTGACTGGTACGGTACGGTTCGGTTTGGTACGGGTCACCTTTATCAGGCTTGTGTTTCCACTAACAAGGGTACCCTTTTGGTGGGCGTGGTGTATAACAGAAAGTTTCAGTCGACGTCATTCTAGCTAGAGGAAATGTTTACAATAAAGCTGTACAGGTCATTCACATATCATATGAAAAGCACTTCTCACAAAACAGATGCTTCATACAAAAATACTTGTGTAGAAATGCTTATTACTAACTTTTCAATGAACATGAGTTGATAATAACTGCAGATCAATGACAGTGCGAAACAGCCTACTGTAACGTTTGTAATTATATTAAATAACTAAATAAATGAACATATATAAACACATACAGCCCCTTACAGTCTCCGATATGTTACCAACTACAAAAGAACTACACACAGCAGACATTTCGCCCGTATTTAGGTTCAAAACAATAGAAATTATAGCCTACAGTCAGTGAAAACCTCTTATCTGTGTATGTAAGCTTCAGCAGCACATGTAGCCTCTGTTAGAGAGTAATTCCGTCATTCCCGGATCATATTAGTCCAAAATGTATTATATGTATTTATAATTCCGCTAAAATCTCTCGCTGTTTTTTTTTTTCAAACATGGCGTTTTTTTTGTTTTCATTCTGGCTTGTTGCGTAAGCGAATGACGTATCTCTGTAAACCAATAGCGTTCAGCTGCGCGTGTGGCTCCGCCTTTTGGTACCCTTTCTCGTGTTTGTTACCCTTTTGAAAGGATGCCGAAAAAGTGGTACGGTTCGGTTCGGTACGCTTTTTGACAGTGGAAACGGCCATAAAAGCGTACCAAACCGAACCGTACCACTCATTGGAAACGGGCCATATGTAGGATATGCAAGAATCTCAGATTATTTTTTCATACTTCAGCTTAAGTTTTGTTAATGTAATTGTGTGGTTTTGTGCTGTTTGTGTATAAGCCTAAATAATAAGTGTATAAGCCTAAAAAATAGGCTTTTTAATGGAGGGACAGAATTGTTTTTAAGTTTTAAAGATATTGAGAATATATTTGGTTCGTTCATTTAGTCAACTAAAATCAAAATATCATCTTCACAATGTCCAAATTTATCCACTTTATGTAAAATATGTAAAGATTCTGAAGGTACAGTGTTTCACTCATTCTAGAAATGCCATAAAATTAGTCCATTTTAGTAACACATTTAAATTTTTTTTTTTTATCAGGAGCCAAAGTTGGGTTTGGAGATACCTCGCAAATATGAGACAAATATGTAGCCTATCACAAATAATCTCTTTGTGCATATTAGCAAAGAAAATAATTCTACAATTATGGATGTCCGAATTTGTGCTTGTTTTTGAAATCTGATTTAGGGAGCCTACGCTCTTGGAGGAACAGAGCAATGGTTTGGCAAACAGAAAAAAGATATTTTTTTAAAAACCTGTAATCCAGTAAAACACTTCATTGGGAATGCTGACTTGAAACTCCTAAAAAGCTAAATTGGTATGGCGAGCACTGAGTTTTGGAACCTTCAAGCTTCTTTATTTATTTTATGGCTTTTTTTTCTTTTGCTGTTTGAAAACGATTATATTTTGCGCCAGTAAAGCATAGTATTCGACACTGAAGTAGCCTTTGTATTCCTGCTGTTCTACTTATAACGTTGGCTTGATAAAGCAATAAAACGTATATTTAAAAAAAGTCTTCCGGATTTAGAACAATATGAGGTAGAGTAATAGATGACAATTGTCTTTTGTGCTATTCTGACCTTATAAATTATATATAGTGTTAATAAGCTCATGGTTAGATTTGATACATTTGGATGTATGCAAAGGATTAAAAAAACAAGAGATCATGAACTACACCAGCTATTGCCTTTCCCACACTTCCTCACACAAAATTTCTTTTTATATGGCATACCAGAAGAACCTTAAAAAATAAGTGAAATAAATCTAGGGCTGCAACAAACGATAAAATAATTTCAGTAATTGATTAGTTGCGTGATTCTTTTTTGATTAATCGGATAAAACCAAAACACTTTTTTCATTTGATGTTTTACTCAGAAATATATAAAACCATAAATCAGGGAATTATTCATGTATAAAAGTATACTTTAAATATACAAAGGATTAATGTTCTTTAATTTTGACAATTTATACCTTAAATGAAAAAAAAGTTTGTTTTTGAACAGTAAAACTTCTCTAAATATCCAATGTTTAAATAAACAAAAAGTAAATCAAGTGTTGTATTTCTATTTAATTCACATTATGATATTAGGATATAAACATGCTGACATTAAGCAGAATGTATTTAAATATCAAAATTATAAATAATAAATAAACAACAAATATATCTTTTTGAAACAAAGGTAAAAGACCAGGTAAACTTTTACTGTTCAGTCAGTGCACAAATGTTAATTTATTATAAACCACAACATTGACTAGTTGTAATATTCTACTTCTGTTGTTGGCTGATTTGAAATATTTTGTGTCTCACTCTATTTGCACCATTTAATTTAAGTTAATCTAAAGTAGTGTCATTTAGTTAAATCACAATAGCTTAAACTCGCCGCTATCGTTACTAGCTTGCATGGTTCTGTAGAGCTGCGCATCGATGGATTTGCTCTTCAGTGTTTGGACTCTTAGTAGTGATTATTAAACCACATTGAACTGAGCTAAACTAAACTGAACTTAAACACTGAAAACTCAACTGACACTGTTTCAATTTACTATAATCCTCTATGTGAAGCTGCTTTGACACAATCTACATTGTGAAAGCGGTATACAAATAAAAGTGAATTGAATTGTGAGGTGATTGCGCAATATGACGCTCGTGAATTGCAACTGGATCAACTGATCTTGGGGAATGTCCCAAAGTTAGCAAACAGTTTAAAAAATAATTTAAACTATAGCTGACTGGTAGGGTACTTCCATGCCATAAAAGCTCAGTCTTGCATAGCGAGCAGAGTATGTCTTCTCAAGGCTGATTTTTACTTTCGCCATCTGCAGCGTGAGCCCCAGAGTTGTACTTAACAAGCTCCCATTGTACTATTCTTTGTAACAGGGGGCGACTTGGAGTAACTGTCAATTGACTCAAATACTCATTTGTCAAATACTGACAAAACAGTAGTAAAGAGGAAGTCAGCAAGTAGAGTTGCTAAATGAATGAATTTAGTTATATATAAAACAAACAAGTTATGGATAATACCACAGTTGTTTAAAGGGCACCTATTTTACCCCTTTTTCAAGATTTAAGATAAGTCTTTTGTGTCCCTAGAATGTATCTGTAAAGTTTCAGCTAATTTGGGAAATTTGAGCTGTTTTGGATTTGAAGAGATTTGAGGAAATTGTAGCTATTTTTGTTGCCTCTTCCTTTAATGCAAATGTAATGGTTCTCCCCACCCACCGTGTCGAGATTGCACTGATGGGTGTAGTCTTCACCTGCTCTGTCTCACTTGGATAAACAATACAGTGACGGGCAAGAATGAAGCAGATATCTCTTACTATAGTAAAAACTTTCCCAATGGTTGTTTGATGTATTTGTTGTGGAGTAAATTTAAGCCTTTCTGCAACAATGAGTCCCACACAATGCCCTTATAAAGTTCACACACAAACACACACACATTTAGGTTTGCACTGTTTTTGCACGGAAAATGTGACAGGATACATGTTAATATACACTGCTATATGGATCTGTATATGTATATATATATATATATATATATATATATATATATATATATATATATATATATATATATCTGTTATGTTATGTAAAAATAAACCTGATTTAAGTCCACAAACCGGGATTAAAACATCTTACGGTGATTTTTTTTTTTACTACTAGTGTCTTTTCTTTACTACAAAAATGCACTGAATTAAAATAGTTTTAAACTTGTAAAACTCATTTGGGAATTCGATGGATGGGGAAACCCACTTCTATGTCACATTGCGGTGGGCCTCAGAATTGCAGGGATATGGATTCTATTTTAACATCAGGAAAATTAAAAAAAGAGATTTATTGTATCACTCCAATATGACTGTGAAAACTGTACCTACACACAGTTCTGTCCAAACAGCTTCCAGAAGTTGATTTTCATCATGGTTGCCATTTAAATGAGTAACTTCAATTTTATTTGTATACAGTAATTGTTTCAAAGCAGCTTTACTAAATGTGCATATTATTCCATTACAGTGAAAATCAGAAAAGTTATTAGTTACCATAACTTTATTATTTGCTAATTATTAACTAGTAGTAACTAATGATTTGTCAATAATGATAATGATAACCATAGTTAACCTGCAGTTATGTAGTATATAGGCGGTGTCATTGTGTACATGTTCAATGAAGTGTATGTGTTGCCCTCAAAGTCTTCGGTGGTTGACATCATCTCTTCACAGGTCTTGGATCTTATCAAGTGGTGCTGCACAATCTCTAGAAGCTTTGGGATGGGTATCCCTAGGTCAAAATAGAGAACAAAAAATCCAAACAAAATATAGTTAATACAAAAACCTTTATAAAAAAATAATTCAAATAATGTACTTAAAAAACACTGGACAACCTATGCATAAAATGTATGCATTTTTTCCCGCAAAGCTTTAAAGGAAGCCTAAAGAACTTCCCATCAGGAAGTTCTTTTGGACTTCTAAAGGTGTTGGACGTGCTAGCTCGGCCAGACTCAGCTCCAAGTAGGGGTTGCACTGACTAGTCGACTGGTTGACTTTAATGTTCTGCTTTGACGCTTTTTGATTGATGTCGACTAGTCAAATTACGCACACAGTAGTTTTGATCTGAACTACATGGCAGCCTTACACATGAATGTAGGTTCACGGAATGCAACTGCCCTTGCATCATATAAATTAATATAAAAAAAAATTTATGTCAGCTTCAAAGATTCACATGAACTTTAAGTGAAGTTTTAATCGTCAAACAGGTGTCATCCAGTTAGATCGCATCATGCAAATTTCCTCGAGCTGATGATAACCAATTCTGTTTAGGCTACACTGAAAAAGTAATGTGATTGGCTGTTGTCTTCTGTGATGCATAGTCGCTGACATGTTTTGTGAATAAACGGTGACAGCACCGAAGCTGTCAAATGCGGAGGTGTGGCAAACTATATTTGTAAACATCACCCTATGGTGAACACAGTGAAGATGCAAGCAGTGAGAGGAGAATTCTGGTAACCAAGATGAGCAGAAACTGTAAAAAAGGCACGACTTGAGCAATATTTTGAGCATCTTTTTGAACCGCACATCATAAAAGTAAAGTCTGCATCTGTGCAGGATTCTGACATAGTCGTCTCGTAGCATTTGTCTTTCGTGTGCTGTGTTATGAAAGAACTTGTCATGAATTCATCATGTTCAATGTACTGTGTGCTGACGATGTTTGTATTACTTTTGCACTAAATATGTCTGGTATTGTTACATTTTTAGTAGTATGAGCCACGATCAATGAACAGTGTGCATTCGTTTTTCACTAAATTAGTCATTGATAATGTTGAATTGTTTTTACAATGTGTTTTAAGCTGTCAAACAGCATGTGTAAATGTATTTTCTGCAAATAAATAGCAAACTGTGGCACGTTGCAAAATATTTGCGTCTTGTGATTTATTGATGACATCATCAGCAACTAGTCGACTCGACATTAATAAAATAAGAGTCAATTTCCAAAAACCTGAAGTCGTTCAGCTCCAAGTTGTGCATCTTTTAATGTGGAGCCGTGCACAGTTCGAAAAAAATAATGTATGCCACCAGCCCAAAATTATGTCTCACGAACCCAAAGCAAATATCCGCCAACACGTCACATTCGCCACATGCACCCAAGTGAACTAGGCGACACGTTGAGTATAAACCAGCCTTTAGAAGCAGTTAATGTAAAATTCTCTCATGCCTTGGAGGACTAGGGTCAGAGAGTGTGCGACAGATGCACGAGAGACTGAATGTGTTCGAGAGAGAGGCAGAGATTGTCCGTGAGAGAGGCTAAGTGTGCTAAAGAGACTGAACGTGTGCTAGAGAGAGGCCAATCAATCCTGCGCCCAACTAATTAATGACGGCATTCATTGACAGCAATTTTTTTCATTATAGATAGTTATGAATTTTATTCATTAGTTGTTGCAGCCCTAATTAAAGGTCAATGTAATGCTTTGAAATGTGCAGTTTTTATTCAATGTTTGACATAATCGCAACAGAAAAATGAAGACTGTGGGACTTTTATTTTTTGTAATGTGAAGCAGTTCCTTGAGAAACAGAATATATTAAATGACAAAACAGTGGGGGTGACTTGTTATTTTTACTATGAGCTAAATGGATGTAGTAAAACAGGCATTTCACTCTGTAAGATCGGAAAATGGGATTTAGAAAAATTATTACAACCTCTTTTTCACCATTTCTGTTTGTTGTCAAAACTGACAGCTGGAGTGGCGTGGTTAAATATGTTAACCACCCTCAATACCTAAGACATACGTAATTTGAGAATTAACTGAAGTGCAAGTGCATTTTCAGATTTCAATTAAAGATTACAAGGTTGCGGTTCTTCTGGTTAAAAAGGAAATTTTGAAGCAATGTCACGATGATGAGGTCACTGCATCAATTCCAGCTTGGTGATTGGTCGGCAGTAGTAGAGTTTTCAGCATTATTTCATGAGAAAGAGTTGGTTTGAGCCGATCAGCTCTATTGTAAATGATATGCAACTTCATTATCATGCATGAGATGGTTTCGTCAACTCTTTTAACCTGTTACAGTGTTCAGACAGAGACACCCTCCAAGTTGTGTTGAAACTGCATTTATACCTGATAGAAGTTCAATTGCTCCGAGATCCATCAGTGTTTTGCTTTTAGTGTGCCAAAACAAAAGTATTGTTTCTAATTCCTTGCGGTGCGAGCACTCCGTGGGTGGGTGCAAGGAGTTGTCTTACAGGTCTGTTAACACAAAAGGAGAAAAATTTGTTCTTAAGGAAAAAATTTTTTACCCAAGAGCTTTTTGAATCTGGAAATGGTGAAATCTGGATTTGCCACTTGTCGTCTTACGAATTTGGTGGGTCATTAATGTTCTTTGGTTGTTTATTCAGATGGCAAAGTTCGTACCATCAACAGTACTCTTTTAGTTTTTGAAGACATACCTTAGCTCTTTCACGCATAAATTCAAAATACTCCAGCTGACCCTTCTGCATTAGTTTTTTTTTATAGTAACCTTTATTTAAAACACTTCTCTTAAAGTTCCCATAGCATCGGTCAAGATTGTCATGTGACGTACCTTAGCCCCAGTGATTCATGCATATGTTGTTTTCTGTTTATTTTTTCCCTTTTCTGCAAATATTGACAAATGTGAGAATTATATTCTAAAATATCTAATATTTCGATTTTCAAATATGTGTAAGAACATGTATTTTCTAGTTTAAAAAGATTAAAAAGGATCATATTCTTTGATATATAATGACTGATGGGCCATGTTTAGTCTACGCTGCATGAGAGATCTGACAGAGCTGCTGGATTTACATGTTGGTTCATCAATTTCTTCCGAACTACATAAAAGTGTCTATTTAACTGGGAGAGGAGTAGAGTAAACATTACAGTAAAATAAACTGTATCTTGCATGAAAAAAGCTAATTGTTTAGTGATATTTTAAAAATAAATAATAACGCCGTCTCCATAGACATCCGCATGTATTTTACAATGTTATGTTTTGCTTGTAGTGTATTTGCATGTCTGAAACCTAAAATGTACTTTTATTTGATTGAAAACATGGATTAATTGTGATTTAAGACAAGCAGTGCGCTCTTTCTATCCTCCGTGTGAGCCATCAGATTTGAATTTGAGCAGCTGATGACGTGCACTCTAATGTCATAACACTGGTGTGATCGTACGCATGAAAGGGTTGGTCAAAATGAATGAAGTCACCAAGTTTACAGTAATATCACTACATTATTTAGTCAGGCAATGAGGAATGCTCAGGACTTTTTCTCTATACAGTGAGTTGTAATGCTGTATATTTATCACAGTGGAGCAGGAAGTGTTCTTCAGTCTCCACTGCTCCTGATCTCCAGCCAAGCGAACCGCGCCCGGGCATTGTTGTTTTCCTATTTGATTAAATATCGTTGCACTCCTAGATTTTAGGTAAGATTTTCCTGTTTTCTGATGCTTTTGTTTTACCATTCTCTGTCATCTCTAGACAAAGCAACCAACCCTTTAAATCGAGAAACTGACTGGGAAAGTATTCAGCTCTTCTGTGACCAACTCACCAATGAACCTGAAGGGTGAGTCTGTATTTCAGTTCTTTTTAACAATTTTAATTACGCATGAAATCGAACATTCACAAAATTAGCATATCTAACTTTGACACAGAGTTCTGCTGAGATCTAGTTCCACAATCTGAATTTGTAGATTGTTTATAGATTGTTACAAATGCTTTTTATTTTTCTGCAAATGAAAAAAAAATTAATATATTGCGATTGGTAAGCTTCTATTAAGCTTTATAATTTTTTTTTGCCTCCAAAACAAAATTAAAAATGATCAACAACAACGTTTAAATCCTTCTTGGCCAGCGCATTTTAACAGCTTATCCCACTATTAAATAGAGCTTCCCCCGAATCCCCTAATAGTCGTCTAGTTGATGGTCGATCAAGTTGTGTTGGTTGGTTAGTCGCAGGAAAAAGAAACGCAACAAGTGTGAGTACAAGTACTCAAAAAGTGACTTAAGTAGAAGTGCTCTTTAAGCACCATACTTAAGTGGAAGTATTCAACTTTTTTGTACTAAAAGTATTGCAAGTAGTTTATTTCAAAATTTACTACTCAAGTACTGAAAGTAAAAGTACAAGTATTGTGTAATGTAGTTATTAAAGAAAGCAGTCAAAAGACATCATATTGTTTTGTTTTTTTTAAATATCTTTTTTTTGTGGGGCACATGATTAAGCAGAACGAAAAGAAACATGGCTCACAATACTGTTTTTCTCTCGCGATTGAACCACAGATCTGACAGATTATAACAGCTTTAACACACACCTTTTAAAGTTGTGTGTCACTAAAACACTCCGTAATCTACTCAAAACGCTATTGAAACCCATTTTCGGATCGCAAATTACCGTTTGTAAATGCTGTAAACGGAAGATCTAAACATTCTACCAGAAGACGCAGGTCGATTTGACGCCCTCCATGCAGCAGCCAAGAAAGAGGTCTATAATTGTATCGAGTAGGGGTGTGAATCTATACTGGTCTCACTGTTTGGTTCGGTTTCGATTATCATGCCATCGATTCAGTTCAATTCGATATCTAAGCTTTGACGATGCTTTCCATACATAATTAGATTTTTTTCTTCACAACACAAGAATTTTTTTTATTAAAATTTATAATTATATTTATATATTATTCCTTTAACTGCCTGCTTGACCAAATGGTTGACCATATTTTGACTGACCATATCTTATTGAGAGGAGTACCTAACTTAACTAAACCTGAAAGCACTCGTCACAACATTGCTTCTACATTGACATCAAAAACAAGGAAATCAGTCCTGACATCATGTGAACTGTTTTTGGTAAAAATTTGCAAGGTAAGCATATTTTTTGGACATATTACCCTCTAAGAGCCCTAACTTTACAAAGGTATGTTACCATGAAAAATATTTAGTGTGTTTGTATTAATGTTTCAAAAACATGCTCGACCAAATGGTTGATTTGTCACTTTATGGTAAAGGTAGAAAAGCAAAACTAATGATTTCATATCATGCGTTTCTGCAGTCTGAATGGACTGTTTGCCACACACACACACACCTTTGTGAATTGTGGGGACATAACATAGGTTACAATTGTTTTTATACTGTACAAACTGTACTTTCGATAGCTCTAACCCCAAACCCTATCCCTAAACCCAACCCTTATAGGAAATTATGTGTAGTTTTACTTTCTGAGAAGAAAAAATATTTAGTATGATTGAATGTCATACATAATGTCCACATAATTCACCATCTCCTCGTAATATTTGTGTAATACCGATGTTGTTATACATATACAGGGCAAGGCAAGTTTATTTACATAGCACATTTCATACACAGTGGCAATTCAAAGTGCTTTACATAAACAAGAATAAAAAAAAAGACAAGTATAAGAAAAAAAAATTAAATGATTAAAAACAGATTAAAATGTGTTAAAGCAGGTTATAAAAGAATAAAAAGAAAAAAGAAAAGAAAGACATAATAAAGTGCGACCTGTCGGACGTAGCACAGTGCTCATTCAGTAAAGGCACAGCTAAACAGATGTGTTTTCAGTCTTGATTTGAACGTGCCTAATGTTGGAGAACATCTGATCATTTCTGGAAGCTGATTCCAGCAGCGAGGGGCATAGTAGCTGTAAGCCGATTCACCCTGCTTTAACTGAACTCTTAGAATTTCTAGTTTATATGATCCTAAAGATCTGAGTGATCTATTAGGTTTGTATTCAGTGAGCATATCTGTATTGAGGTCCTAGGCCATTTATTGATTTATAGACAAGTAATAATACTTTAAAATCTATTCTGAATGTAATTGGGAGCCAGTGTAAAGACCTGAGAACAGGTGTGATGTGCTCTGGTTTCCTGCTTCTGGTCAGAATCCTGGCTGCAGCATTCTGGATGAGCTGCAACTGTCTGACTGTCTTTTTTGGAAGGCCCATGAGGAGGCCGTTACAGTAATCAACTTTGCTGCTGATAAAAGCATGAACAAGTTTCTCTAAGTCCTCACTGGAAACAAAGCATCTAATTCTTGCAATGTTTTTGAGATGATAGTATGCTGATTTACTAACTGCTTTGACATGACTATTGAAACTCAGATCTGACTCCAGAGTCACACCAAGATTATTGACCTTTTTTTTTGTTGTTTGACCTTTAGTGCCAAGGTACGCATTCACCTTAAAAACCTCATCTCTGTTCCCGAACGCAATGACTTCAGTTTTTTCTTTGTTTAACGGAAGAAAGTTTTGGCACATCCAATTGTTAATTTCATCAATGCATTGGCAAAGGCTGTCAATGGGGCTGTAGTCATTAGGCAGTAAGGCTAAGTAGATCTGAGTGTCATCAGCATAGCTTTGGTTTTTCCTTCTCATTTGGCTCAGAGGGAACAAATAAAGGTTGAACAGGAGAGGTGCCAGAATCGAGCCTTGTGGGACTCCACATGTCATGGGTGTCCACCTTGACCTATGGTCACCTATTCTGACATGGTAACCTCTCCCTTCAAGGTAAGATCTGAACCATTTGAGGGTCGTCCCAGACAGCCCAACCCAGTTTTCCAGCCTATCCAGAAGTATGCTGTGATCGACAGTGTCAAATTCGGCACTGAGATTGAGCAGTAAGCTGTATTTAGGCGGATGTCATTGATTATCTTTATAAGAGCACTCTCTGTACTGTGATGTGGTCTGAAACCAGATTGAAAATTGTCTAAACACCCCTTGAAGTTTAAGAACTTGTTAACCTGATTAAAAACAACTTTTTCAATGATTTTGCCAATGAAAGGGAGATTTGAGATGGGCCTGTAATTGCTCAATAAGGTGTTATACAGGTTGCTCTTTTTCAAGAGTGGTTTAACAACTGCAGTTTTAAATGAGTTTGAAAAAAATTCCTGTGAGAAGTGAAACAATTACCACTTTTAGAAGATCCATTTCTAAACAGGTAGACACAGTTTTGAAGAATGGTGTGGGGAGCGTGTCAAGACTGCAGGTTGATGTTTTCATAATTTGCATCTCTTCTAAGATTTTACCATTAATTGCCATGAAATCGGACATAATGTCTGATTTCTTAAGTTGTGGTTGAGCTTGTCTGGCGTCGACACAACTTGGCTGATTAGATGAGCTGATTGCCTTTCTGATATTATTGATCTTGTCAGTAAAGAAATGAGCGAACTCATTACATTTGCTTTCAGAGAGTATCTCACTAGGAATCATACTGGAGGGGTTTGAGTCTCTCTACTGTTGCAAAGAGTGCGAGAATTTTTTAGGTTGCTGTTTATAAGGTTTGTAAAAGAAAGTCTGCCTAGCAGTGTTTAGTTCCACATTAAAAGCATGAAGACTGTCTTTATAGATATTATAATGGTCTACTAGTTTCGTCTTCCTCCACATACGCTGAGCTTATCTGCACTGTCTTTTCATCAATTGAATTGCTGTTGCGTTTGTCCAAGGGGCTCTCTGTTTGCTAGTCATCTTCTTGACTTCAACAGGAGCAATGTCATCTATAACATTCTTAACTTAAGAGTTAAACAAATCAAGGAGAGAATCAACTGAGTCTGCAGATATGCTTGGTGCTAGCGATATGGCCTTCATAAACTGCTCACTAGTGTTCTCATTTACGCATCTTTCTGACAGAGACAGATTTGTCTTTAATAGCTGGAGTGATCAATATATCAAAGAAAATACAGAAATGATCAGATAGTGCAACATCCTTAACAACAGTCGATGAAATATGTAAACCCTTAGTTATAAGTAGATCAAGAGTGTGTCCACATACATGGGCACACACAAACGCATAAATACACATTTACACACACATACACTCTCTCTTACACACGCACACACACGCACACACACACACACATACATACACAGACACACACACACACACACACACACATACATACACAGACACACACTCACACTTTGGGAGTTTTTGAAGTTTGATTGATTGGTTAATACCACAAAAAACAGGAGTTCCATCTTCTGGAAGCACTCGTGAAACTTAACTAAACAAGCAAACTAAATCCTGTTGCACTAATTCACTTGATTTTGATTTTATTGTAAAAAACAAGAAAACATTTATATTACTGTGTTAAATGAAAATCTGAAATATTTTATGGCTATGATTTAGTATTCAATTTTTTTTTTTAATTTTGATTATGTTTTTAATTAAATTGGTCTTACACTTCGTATTTTTCATATTTTTATAGTATATTTATTCATTCTTTTACTTTTACCATAAACCATCATCTCAACCATTTGGTAGATTTAGAAATTATGGGATGTGTTGGGGAAAAAAATGCATTGATTGTGTTAACTAGCGACATTAGGAGTTAAGAAATGCAATAAAAAAATTATATTGCTTTTTTTCTTGGTGTGACAGTTAAAGGGTTATTTGTAATACAATTTTGTCCTTTAATAAAGCAGTAAGTTATATAAACTGTACCCTTAATTTGACCCGCTCAAAGAAAACACTCTTTCTGAATGTATCAAACAAGACTCATGCACAGAAGACAGCATGAGCAATTATAGCAAATAAACTAATGTAAATATTATCCCGCCTGCTTTTTGAGCGCCGACAGGCGAGGTCTTACATCTCTTTGATTGGTTATTGTCTTCACCTTCTCAACAGAAAGTATCGCTTTAACAGCCAAGAGGAAAAGTTACAAACAGGCCAGTGGGTCAAATGTCCAAAGTGAGAGAAGCAGAGATGGAGTCTTACAACATTTCTGCCGCCTTCACTCGCCCTCGCGCCTCCGTCCTTCTCTATAGTATTGCGACATCGCGCATAGGAGATTCAATTCAATTCACCTTTATTTGTATAGCGCTTTTACAATGTAGATTGTGTCAAAGCAGCTTCACATAAAAGGTCATAGTAAATTGGAACAGTGTAGTTCAGTTGAGATAAATGACGTCAGTACGTAATAACCGGTTATGATCTATTACTGAACCGATATCGATCATTTTGACACCCCTAGTAACGAGTAACGATGCAGCTCATGAAAAATCTATCGGAGTAAAAGTATCAAACTCATCGAAAATATGTACTTAAGTAAAAGGGGAAGTAGGAGAAAAAACAATACTCCAGTAAAGTACAGAGACTGCCTTTTAGTACTTAAGTACAGTAGTGAAGTAGTTCTACTTTGTTACTATACATCTCTGTAAAGGACTTTGCGATAAAATCGATATTGGTATTTATTAACTGAACACCATTGGAAATAACGATAAAAAAAGTTCAATATGAAGTTTCGGTATGAAGCGCTATAGTTTTGTTAAAATGTGGCTGCTGAGCACACGCTTGGAAGCAATGCCAATAAGCTTAGGATGTAAGTTTTTCATTTCCAATGGAGGCACGTGACTTGCACTATGGTGTGCAAGCGGCATACACATGACGCGCACACATTTTTCAGGTACACCTGATTGAAAAACATCTGAACTTTTCCGAATGCTGCGAGCGCACCGCGATTTACTTGTATCCTTGCTGCAGCAAGAGTTTGTCTGTTTGTCATCCTCTGAGAAAACAGTTGATGGTCGCCTAGTTACAAGAGATGCAAAGCGCATTGAAAATGTGAAGGAAGAGTGGCTTTTTGGTATCTTTTCTTGTGCATCCCAGCCACTAGCACCCCATCTGAAAGATTTTTTTTGCATGGGGGTAATGTAGTCAATCGATTTCACAATTTGTAATATTGCAATATGTATTATAATAATGATGGTTGCTTCCTTTTTGAAAGCTCAGATTTGATTATCATAATTTGTGTTAACGAAGTTTGAGGTTGATTCATTCATTCATTATTAATCACACCTTAAAGTTTGCTTTGATTGTTCAGCATTTACACTTTACCATTGCACACACTTAGTAACATTTTATTTATTAAGTTTAAGAGTCTCTTTAACACTTATCTTTATTCTATTATAGAGAAATATTTTGTTTAAATTTTTTTGTCTATTAAAACTATTTGCCTTAGTAATGTTGGCAAAGTAAAATAAAGTTGTTAAATAACAAAAAATCCTAATATTCCTAAATGTATTGTTAAAAATATTCAATAATTATCGATAGCGAATGATATAAAACATGATATCGTGATAATTTTTCAGCAATATCAGCCAGTCGTAAGATCATATATTATGTTGTGCTGAAAATGTCAGTTTTGGGATAAGATAAACTTGTAGCTGTTTTTGCAGTCTGTGCCTTTAAATGCAAATGAGCTGGTTCTCCCCACCCACAGTTTCAGATGAAAAATGTTCTGCTACATCTCGTTGCAGTGGGCCTCAAAATCACTGGGATTTGGGTCCTATTTTAAAGTCAGGAAATTTAAAAAAAACGAGACTTACTGTGTGTCACTCCAATATGACTGTGGACACATACCTACACACATACCTACAGTCTGTGAAATGTTATTAATAGGTCTTTTTCACACCTCCTGGTTCCGGTAAGCGAAACGGCGTATCACAACATCCGGTTCCAATGGAACAGAGTATGATAGAATGGCAGAGTCGTCTCGTCGCTGTTATTGCAGCGTTCCCGGCTGCTCTAGCTTAAAAAAAATGACATCTTTACCTCAATTTCCACGAAAAGACAAAGGACAGAGGAAATCATGGGTGAAATTAATTAGACGGAATGAATGTCCTTCGTTTCAAGTTATATGCCAGAGTTCGCTCATGTGCAGTAAACACTTTAAAGCGGAGATCATTATGTTTTATCAAATATTGGTGGTCTTAGTTTTATTTTGATGTGAAATTATAATATAGACAAAATTCCAGTTAAGTTATCTGCCTTCCACAAACAAGTGCTCCCATCAAGGTCATTAATATATAAGCATAATTTTCCCCCACATTGGAATAATAGACAACTAATACAAATGCAATTTTTTTACAACAAAATTAATTTGGTTAGTCAGTTTTATAATAAAGATGGTATACTTTTCTTACAATTAATTCCTTTCTCATCACAGTATCTCAATAACCCTGCAAGTTTTCAACTGTTATTGGTTCAATTTTTTCAGAGACCCATATGTTATTTAGTGGTATTAATCAAGACCATCGTCTTTTAATTTTACTAAATCTTATGTTGGCAAAACTTGTTTTACAATAAACACCAAAAGTAATAATAGAGCTTTTCGAACTCTTTCCCAAAAAGAAATCACTACTGTTCCTTATATAAAATTTTATTGGATGTCTTTATTAAAGGGTGACTTGATTTGCTGAAAAAAAGTGTGGATGTTACCACAGATATATCAGGTTAGAAACAAAATTAAAGAAATATCCTATAAACTTCTCCAAAGATTTTATCCAGCAAAACATTATTTACAAAAAATGTAAAAGTGGAATTGATGTAAATTGTATTTTTGTAATGAATACGAGGAGACGGTTTTACACTTATTTTGGCATTGTACATACTCAGTCAAAAGGAAGAGGTGCAAAAAATTATTAACAATTTTCAGTGTTCAAAACCTCTTATCATTGTGGGAAAATGTACTTTTTGGCTTTACTGTCTAATTTACTAATAAGCAACCAAATCTTAAGGTATTGGTTTATTTATAATTACCCCCTGGCATGTATATTTTTTGTGTTGTAAAATGTTATTTGCTGTTCTTTAAATAAATAATAAAAACATTCAAAGCAGATGAACAAAATGAACTGGAACATGAACTAACTTTAACCTGAAGATTCAGAAACACACCCTAGCTAGAAACAAGACAAAAATTCAAAATATTTATTTAAAACAAATATTTTTTTGCATACATTGTATATAAATAATTAAATATAAATAATCTTTGTTACATCATAGTTTTTTTGCCCAAATGTTATAAACTCTTGAAATGCTCAGTCACAGTCCTTAAAACCACATGCAAATTATAAACCTTCACTCTATTATGGTTAACCTTAGCAGTGACTCTACAAATCATGTTTTCTGTAGCTCATTGTGAACTATAATTCAGACTTAATATTGCATGTCTTGTGATGTGATCATTACATTGTGATATCGATGCTGAAGCTATATTTTGTGAATGTGAAGCCCTACTTATGACAATATAACATTTTCTTGTTGTTGATGAATTCCTGAAGTTGTTATCATGGTCTGTGATTGTCATGATACTGACCTAAGTTGTAAAAAAGTTACTTTAACGGGTATAATAGCAAAACCAAATTTTCAACCAAATTAAATTGCAATAGGATAATAAAGTACAATAGATAATGCTTTTCGATAAAGTTTCATTAGTAAACGTTGGTTAATGGATTAAAAACAATACTGAAAAAAATCAAACGTTTTTACAGTTACTATGTTAGCCTGCCACAATAGCTAGCTAAAAAAGGCAAAAACTATCAACTTTATAATTTATGTTGAAACTAAACTGTCTTAAACATCACATTAGGAAATTTTGCTGGTTTCTTGCCCACTTCTCTTTAATGCAAAGTTAAAGCATTCACGTGAAGCATTATGAAAGTGATACAAACCTTTTCCAAGAGCCTGGCTGCATGCTGGCACACTAAACAATTTTCAGCTTACAAGGTCAATTCGTTATTTTTCCTCCATCAATAAGATCCTCCCTTGGCTATAGGTGAATTAATCAACAATTACTCATGCGGCAAGATTAAGAAAGATTTAATGCAGTATTGTTATTATCTTTAGGAAACTTGCTTGTGCGCAATTTTAGTCGTTAATAAAATGTATCTTAATGTGAGGGGCAGACAGTAGGGTTTTTAAGTTTGTTTGCTAGTTCTTTCACATTTTAATGTGAACGTATAAGTGTGTGTGCAGGCTGGAAGCTGCAGGTAGGTGTGTTGCAGAGACTGTATAATCGGATATTGAGATATTTGTAATTCGGATTATTGATATAATTTTGCAAATCACCCTGTCCTAGTTCATTTAAATCACAAATTACTGGTAAAAACCACAACCTCCCGTATAAAGATAAAAATGCTCACATATCTCTTGCTTTTACATCCATTAAAGAGTTGTCAATAACTACTCTCAGATTGATCCAAACCTGAGACATTTGTTTATTTTTGGAACACAATTTAAGATATTTTGGATGAAATGGCAGAGCTTCCTCATCCTTCATCGACAGCGATGCTTTTTGACTTGTTCAGAAATGTACCAAAAAACATTTTCAAAATGTTCCATGTGTCTATAGTGGTTATGACGCTACGAGAAAAACAATTGTGCGAACATAAAACAAAAATAATGACTTTATTTACAATTTATGTTTATCTGAACTTGACGAACAAGGTCTCAGGTTTGAAATGAAAAAAAAAAAAACTTTTTTTTAAATTTTCCTTTGTGTTTTTAGTCCACAGCTGGCCACCAGGCTACTTGCTCACAAGATTCAGTCTCCTCAAGAGTGGGAGGCCATTCAAGCTCTCATGGTAAGTGTGTCATTTGTTCTGAACCTGGACCATTGGTCTAATATTGCCTATAAACAGCCAATCAATTAATTAAATTTCAGTAATTAATAATTTGCATTGTGTGTATCTAAAGATTATAAAAATATAATATCAATGTCAATATCAATATAACTACATCATGCTGTGTATTTAAATTAGTTCTATCTAGCCACAAGATGAGGATATTATAAACTATTTTATGTTATTTCCTGATGATGTGATTCACACATAAAAACACTTGGGTATAGTTTTGAGGCTCCAAATTATTCTCCCTAATGTCTTCTTGAATTAATTAATAGAGGGGTTCTTGCAACCACGTTGGAGACATCACACCATTGGCTCATTTACAGAAGTCAGAATTACGCTGCTATTGGAATTTCTATTTGACACCTCTATTGGAATATACATTATTGTATCATTATTGTTATTTACAAATTAACTCCTTGTTACTTTGTGTTTTAAGGTTCTAGAAACTTGTGTGAAGAACTGTGGGAAAAGGTTCCATAATGAGGTGGGAAAGTTCCGTTTCCTTAATGAGCTCATCAAAGTGGTTTCACCTAAGGTATGTAATAATAAAAATAAAAAAACACTGATGCTTTGTTTGAATATAATCCAAAACAGTTGTGGGCTGTAACTATTACTTCACTACATCAAAATCATTTTATTTGCAGAAATAATTTCCAAAAAAATATTTTATACTTTAGAGTATTTTACTCTTTTACATAATTATGTCCCATAACAAAATATAGTTCTTTTTATTAAGGGCTGCACTATAGTGGGAGAATATGTATTACCAATTTTTTGCTATATAACAATTCTTTACAGATTTTTTTTTAGCTAATTTTAATATCTCTTATTTATGTAATTATCAGACAAAAATGGTTAATGGGTGTTTGTCTTATCCGATTAAAATTCTCTGGCAAGGTTCAAACATCATTTATGATAAAAAAATGCAAATTTCCTTATCCACTGTTGTCACATGTCTACTCCCAAAATTAGTATTTTTTTTTTCTGCTCAAAGGCAAAGGTCACCTTTGGGCAGGTTTACCAATAGCATATTAGCATCTACTCGGGAGGTAGGTATAAAGATAATAAGATTTACATTTGGATAGACAACCTAGTTATGATTCAACACACATGCTTGGCACATAAAATAAATGTTTGCTATTATTCATGCTAAAAGATAAATTATACTAAGCTAAGCTAAAAGTGGCCCAGCCAGAACAAGAAAAAATAGTTCAAGTCAACTGTAGGAGACTTGTAAAATGAGCCTTTTTCAAAAGAATAAAGGTGGAGTGTTCCTTTAAGTGCTTTAAAAGTTTGACTGATTTTTGACTCATTTTTAGACATGCTAAAAGTTTTATCAGGGTATGTTTGCTCAAGTACTTTAAGTGCAATTTGAATTGCAATCTAACGACTTGATTTCTAGGAATTAAAGATGGGGATTATAGTGCATGAACTGCACTCTCTCCATCTTCATTCATGATTCATGGTACAAATCCTAGATTAGTCAGTGTTGTAAAAAAAGAAAAGAAAGTGTTGTCACTAGAATTAGAAAAGACGGTGATTGGTGATAGAGTTGCGGATATATATAGTGATGAGAAAGTCTCTGGCTACTTTGAACAGGTAATGGGTTTGAATATACAGAATATCTTGAACATAATTTTTTTTTCTAATACAAAGTTGTCCCTAATCAGGAATGCATTTTTTCCATTGCATGTTTAATTTCATTGCTAGTTTCTAAAGGATTTGTCAATAATGCTCCCTGTACTGTTCCTATCACAGTATCTTGGTTCTCGAGCTCCAGAACCAGTGAAGAAAAAAGTTTTAGAAATGATGTACAGCTGGACTGTGAGTTTACCAGAAGAGACAAAGATTTCTGATGCTTATCAGATGCTTAAGAAACAAGGTAATCACTGAGCAAGGTCCTGATTTTACTTTGTCTCATCTATTTTTTATTTTCCATCACACAGCTAATGTGTTCATGTGTGTCTGTGGTTGTGCTATGAACTGTTTGGTAGCACATAGATTACATTATAATTACTGGTCACTTTGTTTTAAAGGTATTATTAAGCAAGACCCGGATCTCCCTGATGATAAACCCTGCCCCCCTCCTCCGCCCAGGCCTAAGAATGCAATCTTTGAAGATGAAGAAAAATCAAAGGTAGTTATGGTGTTGAAGTTTATGGATCATGTTTATTGTCTATTATTAGGGGTGTCCGTAAACGTTACGTAATGATTTTAAAATCCAATGTTTCCTTTGGAGTTTCATGTAAACTTTAAGTGCAGTTCAGCAGTTTCACTTTCATTCATGCCCCTGACACAAACTCTGAGGTGCTGAATGCGAGTATGAAGTAAGGGCTGGTGGGAGAGTGTTGTTTAATTGGAATTTGATACTGCATGCTGAATTAAAAGAAATTCTGCAATTCCCAGGCAGCATAAAAGTGTGTTAGGTGATGATGATAGCAGTTGTGATGAGTCTCCAGGAGTTCAGTGTGTATGTATGTATGTGTGTGTGTGTGCGTGCACTTGGAGATGCGGGTGTCTGTGGACTTTTACTTACTTGATAGGTGCAGAGAATAGTGTCAAACTGCCATGTCTGGATGGAATATCCTGTTGCGAAAAGTTTGTATTTAATACCAATATGATTTTATTGGGATTAATGTCATCAAATATCTCTGTCTATATGGTAGACTCTTGATCAAAATATTGTCCTATGCCTCATTCACACTAGCAGCGACTTTGTCTGTTGCTCTGGGTGGCGACCTGCTGCAAACAGGTCTGTGTAGGTCTACAGCACGGAGAATACATCTGGCCTCTGAGCAACCTGAGAGAGGATCACATGAGCTCTACTGGGGTTCCTATTGGCTGTTGCTTAAGAAAGTCGCTCTTCATTTGCATAAAGTTAAAGGATTCTTAAATTTGTTGCGTCGCTCGACAATCCCACCTGGTCACCAACAGTCGATGTCATTCACATTGATGGAGGTCACCGGAAGTTGCTCGCTCCGTTGAAATGAACGGTTGTCGCTTTGCTGCTGCGAGTCGCTCATAGTGTGAATGAGGCATTAATCGTATTAAAATTATAGTATTGGTCCATGAAAACCTTTTTGCGTTTTTCAATGACAGGCCTAAAGTACCAACACAAACTCATGCAGCAAAATATTCATTATCATTATTATTGAATAATGTAATGTTATTTTTTTCTAATGTCAAAATAATCAATGTGAAATACAGAAAACTGATCAAAATAAGCAAATAAATCCAAAAAAAGTAAATATTTCTCTTTCTCCTGCATTTTATCTTAATCAATAGATGTTGTCCCGTCTTCTGAATAGCTCTCATCCTGAGGACCTAAGGGCAGCAAACAAACTCATCAAAGAAATGGTTCAGGAGGTAAGTAGAGGAGCGTATTTGAACCAGAGTTATTAAACAACATCAACAACAAGGGTGCAATTCAGGGGCAGCAAAATTGAAAACTAATGGCATGTTGAAAAGCAAAGAACGAAAATGAAAATAAATTACCTTGTTAAACTCTGTAGACATTGTAATGGTAAAATTTTAAGATGTGACTTATTTCCATACAAAATTAATATTTAAATAGTACTCTTTTCTGTGGTATAATCACAGGTATTACAATTTGATTGCCAGTTCTACTCCATTCAACCTATTCAACCAAAATTTGTCAGATTACATGACTTTCCAGGAATACAATAAATTATTTTCAAGACTAAATTCCACATTAGCAAACTTTCAAGTGCTGAAATCATTGTACCTTCATTTGGACTAGTGTGTAAACTGTGCGGATTTACTGTCTAATACTTGCTGTGTGTTTTCAGGATCAGAAACGCATGGAGAAGGTGTCAAAGAGAGTGAACGCTATTCAGGAAGTGAAGGAGAGTGTTGGGCTTCTCACACAGTTACTGGGAGATTACAGCAAAGAGAGTTCCTCACAAAGCAACGAGGAGCTCATTAAGGTCTGTAAAGCATACATCAGCAGTTTTCTCTTGACAATTTACATAAATAAGTTTTTATGAGCTCTGTTTGGTCTTTATTCTGTCATTGTAGGATCTGTACCAGCGCTGTGAAAAGATGAGACCCACTCTGTTCAGATTGGCCAGCGATACTGAGGACAATGATGAAGCTCTTGGTGAGGCTTACAGGTTGAAGGGCAAAAACTTTAATTCCACATAGTTTCCAGGAGTTCATGAATTAGGTCAGTTTCTGAGTCTCTTTTGTATGTGTTTTTCTGCAGCTGAGATCTTACAGGCGAATGACAGCCTAACGCAGGTGATCAATCTGTACAGGCAGCTGGTGAGAGGGGAGGAGGTTAATGGAGAAGCAAGCAGCTCAGCCACACTCCCAGGTACATGAACTCAGTAATGTGTGGAGATGTTGAGGCTCACTCGTAGAATGACAAATGATTACTCATAGAGTGTCTTGTTGTGCTGTCAATGGTTTTTAGAAACACTTGTGTGACAAAGGTCACAATGGTTATTTCTTACACTTTTTCAAACTTTGTGCTTACAGGTTGCAGTAATGCACTTTTGGACCTTACAGGACTGGACACTTCCCCTTCAGCTCAGTCTTTCTCTGAATTTCCCTCTCAGACACAGGAGCTGGGCATCAGTCTTCTAGATGATGAGCTTATGTCTTTAGGTAGGTAACCTGTGATCACTCTTTAGAATGTTCAGTTTTAAATAAATGTGCTTCGCCCAAGCATTAGTAAGAACCATAGGATCTCTGTAACTGTTGTAAGAGCTTTCATTTCTCTGTGTGAACTTGAGGACACAGACATGTTCTTTACCAAGGAGCTGATGGGCATCAACCACCTTGGCAATATGCTCAAAAATATTTGAGAAAAGGTAGCTAACGTATTATCATGAGCTATCAAATATGCTTGTTTCGTCGGCGCAATAGCCTAGTGGGTTAGCGTGTCGACATATGGTGCAGTAGTACGTCAGGGCGTCCCGAGTTCGAATCCTGGCTCGAGGATATTTCCCTATCATACCCCCTCTCTCTCTCTCCAACTTAGCTTCTTGTCTAAATACTGTCCTATCTAATAAAGGCGAAGAGGCTAAAAATAAATCTTAAAAAAAATGCTTGTTTCATACACTATCGTTCCCTCGATTTTTATATGTCCTTCGCGGAGGATTATCCCTTACATTTTAATTAATAGAGATGTAAACCCACACTGGTTTGACTGTTCAGTTCAGTTATAATTCTCATGTCATTGAATCGGTTCAATCTTTAATAATCCTTTAGCAGCTATAATGGGCCGACCCTTGCTAGTTTGTCAACAACTACAAGAGAAAATTATTGAAAAGTTTAAAAACAATGTTCCTCCAAAAAGATAGGAAGACATTTGGATATTTCACCTTCAACGGTGTTTCATTTCGTGAAGGACAAGGGTGCAAGTCTAAGCTGAACAACTGTGAGCTCTGATCCCTCAGGTGGCACTGCACCAAGAATCTTCATTCATCTATAAGCGAAATCACCACAAGGGCTCAGGACTACTTTGGCAAACTTACCATGTAGTACCATGTAATATGTAGTTACATCCACAAATGTCAGTGAAAACTGTACTGAGCCAAAAGTAAGCCCTATGTTAACAGTGTCCAGAGGCGTCGTTGACTTTGTCTGGGCTCAAAGGCACCTAGGATAGACTATCAAACAGTGGAAACGTGTACTGTGGTCACATGAATAAGTATTTCAGGTGTTTTTGGGAGAAATTGACATTGTGTGCTCCGGATAAAAGAAGAAAAGGATCATCTAAACAGTTACCAGCAGCAAGTACAGAAGCCTGTCATGGTATGGACCCCTTGGCGAAGGTAACTTCTGTGATAGCACCATTAATGCTAAAAAGTACATAGAGATCTTGGAGCACAGTATGCTACCTTCTAGCAACTTTTTACAGTGTGCCCTTAGCAGTGATATAGCGCATATTGGGTTGTATGAAGTGTCAGTGAAGAAAACTCACAAGCAGAAAATCGTGCGTCTTGCCACCCTCGCTATGGATATGTGACAATGTCAATGGCGCTTTGGTTTATTTACAGATAATCCATCATTCTGTTTATCCAAGATTTAGTATAACCTATGTTTAACAATTTCAAGTGTGAAAAGCCGTACACAGGCAAAAGCTATAACGGTTATTAGACTAAGCAAAACCAATGTAGCATTTTTTTTTTACCTTTTTTTGGGGTAGCATCTGCCATAAAACTTAAAGAATAGGTCAGCAGGTCAATATAAATGTTCATAGCTTATTTAAAAAAAGGCAAAATTAAATGTCCTAATAAATGAAAAATACACAAACTTAATCCACTTATAAATTGGCTGAATTAAAAATTTTACCACAAGAGGACGAGGCTGTAAGTCAATTACTAGAGTATATAACAAAAGCAAAGCACTAAAATGCTTTGTGTCACAGGTTAACTGTAAAACTAATGACCAATTGCCAAAGTTTACCATTAGAATAATCAATGAGTTTAAAAAGTTAAAAACACTGCTTCCACTTGGCCAGCCATGGAGAAACTGGGAGCAGTCAGGAAAGTGGTGACGTCACGTGCACATGTTCCCAAAGTGGGGGTTTGAGGGGGTGGTGGGGGGCGGTCTTTGGATCACTTTAAAATCACTTTAAAGCAATTAAAATGAGCAAGTTAAAAGTTACGTTTAAAAAAAATAAAGAAAATGCCATCAGCTTTTTAAATTGTTTTATTTAAATATCTTTTTTTCCCAATTGATTCGCAAATTAGATTGCAACCCCTGGGGTGATTGTTAAATTAACGACAGCAATAGTGTAAGTCAGCAGATCTGATTTGCGGAACCAAGTTCTGATGTAGGTCTGCAGGTAGGTAGGTCTTTATTTATTTTTAAATTTTTTAATTTAGACAATGCAGTCAGGCCGACAGATTGAAGAAAGGGAAATATGCTTTACAATTAGATACTGCTTGTATTCTTCAGATACAGTTTTGAAGGATAACAAAGACAATAAAAGTTAATCGTTAACCTAACTGCTTCCTTTTATTTTTATTGAAAAATATTAAACGTATCCTTTCTCTTTTGCTGAATATCAGTTTTCGTTATTAATAATGACCATGATAAAATTATAAAGTACAATAAGTATAAAAAAATTAATAAAATAAAAATAGAATCAGTCAAACGTATAGAATTTGTTCATGGTGGTTACATAAATAAATGTTAACTTATCTATGCGCTCAGACAAAACACTTTACCTGAGAACAAGTAATATGCAGTCATAAAATATAGTCATTAAATATAAACAAGATGAATTAAATATCCCATTGAACAACTAAAGGGAGATAAGAACCAGCGGCAGATTGTTGATGGACTGGCCGACAGGCTCTGCTCTCACTTGGGAAAGTGCGCACAGAGCTTCCACTGACTGACTGACTGGTGCTCAGACCTCTGAATACACTGAAGCAACTTTCAGCGCATTCCAGAGTGTGTGTGTGTGGTCACATGATTCAGCTGTTTAGAAATGCTAAGTAAAATGCCAGTGTGGATGTAGATTTTCTGTTTTAAGTCTAAAACGCATCAGTGTAAACGGTGTATTATACACAGAGAAGCTCTTGTGAGCAAAACACTTCACCCAAAACATAAACATGTCCTTGACCTCTATAAAAATTGTCAGTTACATAAAAGTGCACCTACTCAATATCAGATTGCTTGTCACTCTCTGTAACTGGCATCAGAGCATGCTTGCATTCTATATGATTGCAGTTCTATACGACTTGGGCACCTCTTTGAGCTGCAGGACTCCACTTGTTTCTAATGGAGCATGGGCCTAACTCACATACCTCCTTACAGGTTAACAAGACTAGTGTGATTGGCCTGCATATTAAAACTTAATGGACTTAATATCTCATTGCTAGGTGAAAATACAAACATAATGAAGCTGAATGATAAAATCCACGCATTCAAGACAAAACTTGAGTGCTGCAATGAGCAAATTGAAAATGGCATGATTAATATGTTATTGACATTGATAGCTTCAAGCCCATCTGGAACACTTTACCAAACCACTATGGATGTACTGATGCCATTTTGTGCTTAAACAACTTAAATTATTTTTATTAACCTTTATTATTAAATAATTTAATTAACCTAAATAAATACAGGTTGCTATTTGAATGTACAGAATGATCTCCCAATGCTGGTCTCAAATTAAACCAAGAATGGAGTTGCTATGCTCCAAACATTGACCACCTGTTTCTTTAGGTGGGATTAATGTTAAAATTAACAAACTCTAATAATAATAACCTACTATAAAAATTGTATGGTTGTTCTTTTATGTTGTCAATATGCTTGTGTTTATATAAGTTTATTGTTGTGTGTTTGAGTCAACTATTTCATTCAAAAATAGTCCACTTTGTTAATTGTAACCAGACTTTTTATGAGTTCAGACTGTATTGAAATGATGAACAATTTTAGTCATAGTCATTCATTTCCCTTGCTTCCCTTTTTTTCAGGATTGACTGAAGTCAATTCAAATCTGACTTCCTCCCAATCTGGAGATGCCATGGCATGGAATACTTTTCAGGTGGGCAGAAAAATAAGTTTTGTCTATTTGTTTTGTTCGTTTGACAATTAGAAAGTTGTAGAGATCCAGCAACCAGCTACTTGACTAATTTATTCAAATCTTTTGCTAGTTTTTGTTGTGGGGCAGAACACAGCAGTTTGGACCATTTGAACAGTCCCAAGAAACTATGCATTGTGCCTATAGGTCTTAGGCCAGTTATTTTCTGAAAGCCCCAATTAACTTAACCATGTTTAAACATGTAATAGAACTGTATGTGATAATTAGGTTTTGTTTAACCAGCAACAATAGTTTAATCAAACAGTAAGTGGTATATCAGTATGCAATGTGTGTTTACTGGTATATTAATATTAAGGATGAGTACCATAACCACAACGTTCGAAAGTATGGTTACATTTCACTTAATAAAGACAATGTTTTAACAATTTTATGCTACAAAGTTTGTAAATGAAAAGTTATAGGCCAGAGGCATAGAAAACAGATGTTCCTACAGACATACTGTTGTAACAGCACATGCCACATGACCGAAATGACTGAGCACCCACAGAAAAAAAAATATTTTGTACATAATGGGGCAGTCTATAATTTCACAATTATCCAAATTTCACGATTGTGCATCTGCAGTGTTTTGCAATAATTTATAATAATACTAAAGCATTTTTTTGTATTTTAAGCAATTTAGTTGCACATTGATGTGGATCTCTGATGCCAAGCAGGGTGGATATGTAGGTTTTCTTTTGCAAAAAATCCTTCATTTTAATGTGGATGCTGAAATAATATATGACACAAAGAAGAAATTGACTCTGTGTCAGGTGTTTTTGCTTGTCTAATTGTTCTTGATGTTTTTAGGATGATATAACTACCAGTGGAGCAAAGTGGTGGTGATACTCTAATCAAACTTTAGATAATAAACCATTTGAATCATAATAATAAATTAATTAATTGTCTACATAGACTAATGGACTCTTTTCATATGACACATTTAATGGTCATCAGCTTCTTAATCCTTTGAAAGTTTTTGATATTTTTTTAATTTGAGGTGTTTCTAATGGGTGGGACAATAAATTTGACATTGTTCTCTTCTGGCTGTCACATTTTTTTTCTTTTTCTGAAAGTCATGATAACACTATTATTGATTTTTTTTCCTTTTGTTATTTGGGCAAATTGGAATACAAAAAAAGTGGTTATTTTTCCCACTTAAGGCTGGTTTATACTTCTATGCGGAGTGATCACCATAACCCACGGCAAATGCCTTGCACGTAGCCGTGCATTTATACTTCTGCTTGCTGTTTGCGTTGTTCTACAATAACAATTCCGAAACGCTAGTGGGCATCAAGTTTTTATGTTTCTCTGTCGAGTTTCTTCACAAGTGTCTTTAATGCTACGTACGGCATGTGTAGCTCAAACCTCATTCAGAGGCGGGAACCGGCAAACGTGCAACAACTTGCAATAACTTTAAAACACAAAACAAAAGTTATTCTTTAAAACACAAAACAAGTACAATAGCATACAACAAATTGAGGATTACAGTGCTTACAATTTTTTCACATCAAAGGAACAAATCAATAGAGAACAAAAAACAAAAAATAAAAAAAATTACAGGGAATATATAACTTACAAGAAATACGCATAAGAAAATGATTCCAAAATCGCATACATATAGCTTTCTTATTTTTAATGTCTTTTAGGGTTTCGATATAACTCTTAAGACCAATTTTAAACAAATAAATGTTAGGCTTATCATTGCACCATTTTTGTTTGTTTACATGGTACTTCCGATATACAGGGTGGGCCATTTATATGGATACACCTTAATAAAATGGGAATGGTTGGTGATATTAACGTCCTGTTTGTGGCACATTAGTATATGTGAGGGGGCTCATGAAAGAATAAAGTTACGTTAAAACCAAGCACACTATTGTTTTTCTTGTGAAATTCCCAATAAGTTTAATTTGTCACATGACCTTCTTCCTATTGAAAAAACAAAAGTTGGATCAAAGATGGCCGACTTCAAAATGGCCACCATGGTCACCACCTATCATGGCAAGTTTGCCCCCTCACGTATACTAATGTGCAACAAACAGGACGTTATTATCACCAACCATTCCCATTTTATTAAGGTGTATCCATATAAATGGCCCACCCTGTATAATCATAAAATGAATAAACAAATTTTGCTCTCAAGTTTAAGTTATTATTATTTTATGTCAAAATATATATCTTTACAAGAAAACTAAATTTTTAATTTTGTAAGTTTAAATATGAGATGTTCAACATCAAACCAAAAAGATTTGGGTATATGTGCATTTAAAAAACAGGTGTTTTATCGATTTTTCCTCTAATTCACAAAAAGTGCACACAGATTCCATGTCTCTTAAAACTTTTTAACAACTTGTTTCAATGGATAGATTAAATGAATTAGTTTATATGTCACTTCTTTAACTTTATTGGTGAGACGGTATTTACTATGCAAGTTCCAAACTTTTTCCCAGTCAATCTGCCCAAATAAGGAATTCCAAAAAGGTTTGCGTTTAGGCAGCAATGTGGTTCTGCATAACTTTTTAATGTAAAAGTTATTAAATTTACTGTCAAATTTTTACACTGTTAATACTTAACTGATTAGTATGCGAAAGATTAGGTACAGAGGACATATTACCAGATAAGAGCTAAACAAGTCCACTAGGAATTGCATCAAATACTATTGCAAATTCTTTAGCGTTATGGGGACCTTGTAATAATTGAGAACTTCACCATAATTAAAAAGTTGTCCATTACTTTTGAATAACTTTCTCACCATGTGTAGTTAAATTTTTTGAGAGGAGCATATCAGCGTCAACGTCAGCCACGGCAAGGGCTATGCAACCATGCAAAGGTTGCGCTGAAACATACCCATGCGCTTGATGCAGAACTATAAATCAGCCTTCACTGTGCTCCTAATTTACCCAATTATGATGATTTCTACTGCTAAGAAAAACTGAAATGTGTAAGTGGTTCACAAATGCACATAAAACTGATCCCAGCCCACCGGCCTAATGATTGATTAACTTTCTGATGAACCAGTGCTTTCCTTATTTTAGTTTTAAGAGATGAGTGCAGAGAGTGCAGAGGCTTCATTTATTTATATATATATATATATATATATATATATATATATATATATATATATATATATATATATATATATATATATATATATATATATATATCATACTGATTTTTTGATTACTATTGATGTGCTGAATTTCACAAAAACATACAGTTGAAAAGCTGTAATTGCAACGAACAAAATAGACGTTCAGCCTAAGCAATTTTTTGTTAGTCTCGCTCACACACTTATTGCCTTCCTTTTGTGTTTAATTCATCTGTTTTGCTTCCATTTCTGGAGACTTAATTTTTAAAATAATATTTAATATAAAGAGAAAAGGGGCAAGGTAACAGGGACATCCCTGTTATCCAGTAGCCTGATGTCTATTTGGACGCCTAAATCATGGGCACAGTGTGAAAGCACTAAAGAAAGTTATCTTTTATTTCTTTCTGCTAAAAATGACAAACATGAACAAAATCAATCTTGAATAGTTTAAAAATCAGTTTAATTTGTAAATTAGTAGGATAAACTTTCATGGCGATATGGCAATTATGTTAGCGGTTCGTAGTCGTTGCGAGTAGTTGATATTGGCCCTCGAGGAGTCCTTACTGTCAAACCCAGCTTAACACAATTGCTTTTGTTAGTCATCAGAAACTGTGGATACACCTGTAATGCCGGACCCTGCAGTGCTTTTGCCAGTTACAAGTGCTACCAAGACACCTGTTCCTGTGACATCCACTAAATCCCTAGATGAGCTAGACCTGTTGGGTAAGACTCTGCTGCAGCAGTCTCTACCTCCAGAAAGTCTTCAGGTCAAATGGTAAATGCATATTATGAATTTTATTTTAGTAAAACTCACCAATAGTCTGTGTAATTGTAAAATATTTAAATTTTAAATGTATAAATTGTTTTCATGTCAATTTGGTGAAAATACAACGCTGTTCTGAAAAATAAGGGTCTGATTAAGGGGGCTTTCACACTGGGGCAATCCAAATTCATGTTCCTTCAAGAGTGATGTTCTGATTTCACAGACACACTTGATTTTTTGCACTCTGGTGCATTTTGTTAACCTTGAACCAGATGAAAAAGAAATCATAAACGGTGTATATTGTGAGTGTTTTCAAGTTAAATGGGTGCCCTTGGGAAGTTAAGGGAATAACGTTTGCATTACTTTGTCACATAAAGGGTTTCAAATTAATTGATTTCCAGGGCACTCCTACTGATAATTAATAACTAATGACATTGTCATCAGCAAAAACGCACATGCTGATTACTTTGTTTCTTGAACATCTGTGTACCTGCGTTGCTTTAAAGTTCAAGTCACAGTTCTTGACTCTGATGTTATACCAAGGTGCGATCACATTATCTGAACCACCCTATTTCAAACTAAACTCCCAGTGTGAAAGCATGCCAATGCTCATGCTTCAAAAACATATCAGCCTTCATCAGAGCAAAAAAAATATATTGATGCTTTTCAACAGGGACAAGCTTCAGTCTCAGTCCAAACCCACACTACGAGACCTTCAGATCAAGTCTGGAAATAATGCCGCTACAAGTCCTGTGTTGAGCTTTTCTTCAGAGCCAGGATCTCTCCTCAATTCTCAGCTCACACCTCAGGATGACGTATCATTGGTGAAAGTTACTGTGCCCTTGGAGTCTATCAAACCTAGTAAGACATAAGACATACAATATTTTAAAGAATAGTCAAAAATGAACAAAAAAAGGGATTGTCCTTTCACAGAATCCGAAATCTTATATGCATTATGCCATTGCTGGTTTTCCTGCAGTCTTTACATGAAAAAATATATATTTCACAAATTATAGGTTTAAAATGAATGTAAAATTAGAGAGATTGACATGTATACATACCACTGAGCAGGATATGGATTGTATAGCAACAGCAGTTTCTTCTTATCCTTTAAATATATTGTAATTGATATATGTGTGTTTACTTTTGTAGATGACTGCATGAAGAACGTATATTTTACTTAAAGAGAGATACTATTTAGGTAGTCTGATTTGTATATACAGTTGAAGTCAAAATGAGTAGCCCTCCTGTGAATTTTTTTTTAACTATTTCCCAAACAATGTTAAACAGCAAAGACATTTTTCATGATATTTCCTAACATATTTTTTTCTTCTGG
Organism: Danio aesculapii; assembly: GCF_903798145.1. Taxonomy (NCBI): domain Eukaryota; kingdom Metazoa; phylum Chordata; class Actinopteri; order Cypriniformes; family Danionidae; genus Danio; species Danio aesculapii. The sequence continues at coordinate 21,035,519 of NC_079440.1, read as the reverse complement.
AGAAAGTCTTATTTCTATTATTTCAGCTATAATGAAAGCAGTTTTACATTTTTTTCAAAAGTATTTTAAGGTCAATATTTTTAAGTAATATTTTGTTCGATTGTCTACAGAACAATACATTTAAACAATAACTTGCCTAATTACCCTAACTTGCCTGCTTAACCAAGTTAAGCCTTAAAATGGCACATTAAGCTGAATACTAGTATCTTGAAAAAAATCTAGTAAAATATTATCTACAGTCATCATGGCTTTATTACAATTAAACATCCTGTGGCTCGTGGCCACAATCCAACTGCTGAGCTAAAGTCAATAATCCTGGAAAGAATGCCTTTCTCATTTGAAGCATTTTGCAGCTTTTTAGAAGGGTTTGGTGAGTCTAATATAATTTAATGAAAAGAATTTTACAGATACAGCTGACGTCAAAATTATTTGCCCTTTTTTTTGTTCTTTTTCAAATATTTCCCAAATGATGTTTAATAGAGCAAGGAATTTTTCACAGTATTTCCAATAGCATTAGTAGAGAAAGTCTACTAAAATAAAAGCAGTTTTATTTATTTTTTTAACTATTTCAATATTATTAGCCCCCTTAAGCAATTTTTTTTTATTGTCTACAGAACAAACCATTGTTATACAATGACTTAGCTAGCTAACGAAATAACCTAGTTAAGCCTTTAAATGTTACTTTAAGCTGAATACTAGTATCTTGAAAAATATCTAGTCAAATATTATGTATTGTCATTATGGCAAAGATAAAATAATCAGTTAGAAATTAAAAATTATTTATTAAAACTATTATGTTTAGAAATGTTAAAGTATATCCATTAAACAGAAATTGGAGGAAACGGTATACAGGATAGCTAGCAAATCTGACTTAAACTGTATATTTACTTATTTGATTTAAGTCGACAATATAGACAATATAAAAAAGCATGACAACCATTGCTATTGAAGCAAGTGCTAGAAAGGATCATACATTCTCTCTCACACGCACACACGCGCACACACACACACAGCTTCAAGATTTATCTTTACAAAAAGCAATGCCAGCCATCTGTTTATTGATCAGTAAATCACAGAAAGCCTTACATTAGTAAACACAATTATGCCCATGACAAATATGCAGCCATTGAACCGAGAAATAGACTCTGGCAGACGTTATTTACTTTTATTTATACAAGATTGAATCAGTCAGACGGAGATGGAGAAGAGAGCCGTGACCACTCAAGATAAACTCTCTGAAAACAATTCACATTTTATGGGGTTTAGCTTCTTGTGTATTATATTTGTGTTAAGAATATAGTATGAAGGAATATTTACAACAAATAACAGCACATATATTCAGACATACAGTTAAAGTCAGAATTATCAGCCCCCCTGTTTATTTTTTCCACACTTTTTGTTTAAGGTAATAAAGATTATTTTCAATATATATGTGTGTGTGTGTATATATATATATATATATATATATATATATATATATATAAGATAATAGAATCAGTTACAAGCTTGTTATTAAAACTATTATGTTTAGAAATATGTTTAAAAAATCTCTCCTTTCTGTTTAACATAAATTGCTGGGGAAAAAATACAGGGGGCCTAATAGTTCAGGGGGTCTAATAATTATGACTTCATCTGTATCTACAGTTGCAGTTTGCATGTTCTTCCTTAGTCAGCTTAGGTTTACTCTGTGGTTTACTTCAATTTCCTCCCACAAGGCATGGAGTATAGGGGAACTTTTGTCTAATGCCATTCCATAGATGCTGGAATGCCGTTAAGAAGAATATAAATAAATATAAATGAGAATAGACATTGTCCACCTAAAATCTTTACATCTACCCTAGTTATTTATAGTGCATTCAGGAGAAAAGCTGATTCACTAAGTCTGATCGCAGCAGTTTGAAAGAGACCATCCAAAGCCTTTCTTCACAACAAATGATTTGAAATATAGCATGAGACAACCATTAGGGCCGAAATGATTCATACCCCTGTCAAATTTTGACTTGGTTATATTTATTCAACCAGCAAGTTTGTATTGATGACACCGGCTTCTCCCAAGAGATAATAAGACGATCATTGTGGAAAAACCTTAAGTCAGAATTGGCCAGGGGTATGAATCATTTTGGGCTTAACTGTATCTACTTTTATGATGGTTGTGTTTATTTATTGCAGATTTATGTATTTATTTAAATGTGAAAAAAGATGTTCACTATATAATGTTAGGATGTGTTTTATTCCTGTGTTTTAATGCTGTACAGAGAATAGGGCTGGGCGATTAATCGAAAAGTAATCAGAATCGACATTCAGAATTTTTCCAGGATGATTTTTTTCAATTACTTTCCCTACGTGTCACATGATCCTGCTCTGTTAAAGGTCGTGGCTGATTTTTACCACGGCCACTTTGCAGCCACATCTGATCTTTGGTCAAGTAAGGTGATTCTTTAGCCTTACTTTGCACTACATTGACGATTATTGGACGCTGTGCCAGAGATACCATTTAGATGGCATATAAAACTTGTCAGTGAATTATGAGGGCAAAAAAATTTCATAAAAATAATAAAATAATTGTTGATTAATTGTAATTAGGTTAAAATGTTAAAATCACCCAGCCCAAACAGGGAATCAAATGAATTTAAACTGGTCTTATGTTTGTTATAACCTTACAGGTAGCATGTTACCTGTGACAATCTTTGATAAACACAGCCTACGAGTTTTGTTCCATTTTGCAAAAGACCCTCCGCCATCCCGGCCAGATGTTTTAGTGGTGATAATCTCCATGTTGTCCTCTGCCCCTTTGCCTATCACAAATGTACGATTCCAGGCTGCTGTTCCCAAGGTAATTCAAACTACTGCTTATGCATCCATCTTCAGTCAATTTCTGTTTAATTCTTTACTAAGGCTGTATTATTTGGATGTACAGAATATGAGAGTGAAGTTGCAGCCACCATCGGGATCAGATTTACCTGCCTTCAACCCTGTATTGCCCCCTGCTGCCATTACACAGGTCCTGCTTTTAGCTAACCCTCACAAGGTAAAGAAGTAAATAGAATGATATACAATACTGCAAAACATGTCGCGACAATGCATAGTGCGAGCTTTGTGATTGGTCAGCTTGGTAGTGTGAGCAGTGCAAGTCCAGTTTAACAAGTGTTGAGTCTCGTGGAGGAGCCCCAGATGGATACTTTTGTTTTGTGCTAAACAAAATAAAGCAAAAAGTGGTCTTGTAGACCTTCAATTTTTAAATACTTTAAAATTGATACTTGTACAGTTTTATGTCTGAACCCTGAGGTATTACCTGTGATGGAAGCTTATGTTACAGTCTTTGTAACATGGGTAATAATTTCAGGACAGATTATTATTATTATTGTTATTATTAACCTTTGCTGCACTTAAATTTGTAACCTATACTGAAGTGTGCTCCAAAAAATTACATTTCTTTGCTATAGCTGCCCAAGCTAATATTAGTCAAGTCTGGATTTTTGTAATAGTTTTGATATATATATATATATATATATATATATATATATATATATATATATATATATATATATATATATATATATATATATATATATATATGAATGTACTGTGCATCCGGAACGTATTCATAGCGCTTCACTTTTTCCACATTTTCTGGTGTTACAGCCTTATTTCAAAATGGATTAAATTCATTTATTTCATCATAATTCTACACACAATATCCCATATTGACAATGTGAAAAAAGATTTTTTTAAATTGTTGCAAATTTATTAGAAATAAAAAACCTGAAAAATCACATGTACATAAGTATTCACAGCCTTTGGCACCTTTGGCAGCATTTACAGCCTCAAGTCTTTTTGAATATGATGCCACAAGCCTGGCACACCTGTCTTTAGGAATTTTTGCTAATTCCTCTTTATAGTACCTCTCAAGCTCTATCAGGTTGAAATGGGAAGTGATGGTGTACAGCCATTTTCAGATCTCTCCAGAGATGTTCAATAGGATTAGAGTCTGGGCTCTGGCTGGGCCACTCCAGGACATGCACAGAGTTGTGAAGCCACTCCAGTGATTTTTGGCAGTGTGCTTTGGGTCATTGTCCTGTTGGAAGATGAACCGTCGCCCCAGTCTGAGGTCAAGAGCACTCTGAAGCAGGTTTTCATTCAGGATGTCTCTGGACATTGCTGCATTAATCTTTCCCTCTATCCTGACTAGTCTTCCAGTTCCTGCTGCTGAAAAACATCCCCACAGCATGATGGGATGGTAAACGTAACGCCTGGCAATCACTCTAAAGAGTTCAATTTTAGTCTCATCAGACCAGAGAATTTTGTTTCTTATGGTCTGAGAGTCCTTCAGATGGCTTTTGGCAAATTCCAGACAGGGAGTGGCTTCCCTGGCCACTCTACCATACAGGTGTGATTGGTGGATTGCTGCACAGATAGTTGTCCTTCTGTAAGGTTATCCTCTCTCCACAGAAGAATGCTGGAGCTCTGACAGAGTGACCATCGGGTTATTGATCACCTCCCTAACCAAGGCCCTTCTGCCCCGATCACTTAGCTTAGGTGGCCGGTCAGCTCTAGGAAGACTCCTGGTGGTTCCAAACATCTTTCACTTACGGATGATGGAGGCCACTGTGCTCATTAGAACTTTCAGAGCAACAAAAATTTTTCTGTAACCTTCCCCAGCCTTGTGCCTCGAGACAATCCTGTCTCTGAGGTCTACAGACAATTCCTTTGTCTTCATGCTTGATTTGTGCTTTGACATGCACTGTCAACCCTGGGACCTTATATAGACAAGTGTATTTCTTTTCAAATCATGTCCAATCAACTGAATTTACCACAGGTAAACTCCATTTAAGCTGCTGAAACATCTCAAGAATGATTAGAGCTTCACGGCAAAGGCTGTGAATACTTTTGTACCTGTGATTTTGCAGCTTTTTTATTTTTAATAAATTTGCAACAATTTCCAAGAATGTTTTTTCACATTGTCATTATGGGGTATTGTGTGTAGAATTTTGGGCAAATAAATTTTGGAAAAGGCTGTAACAAAAAAAAATGTGGGAAAAAGTGAAGCGCTATGAATACTTTTCGGATGCATTGTGTGTGTATTCATAGCGCTTCACTTTTTCCCCCACATTATTTGTGTGTGTATATATGTGTGTGTGTATATATTTATGTATATATGTGTGTGTGTGTGAAACATTTGAAGTTGTTAATATTTCATATATAAGGCATTTTATTTTTAAAAATCTGTACCAAACGTTTGACTTTTGTAGTGTGTATGTGGATATCAATTTGTCAATACAGCTTGCAATCTGTTATGGTTTGTGATTTATTTCAGACATGACTTTTTTGTTGTTGTTGTTGCTGCAGATGTTTTGTGATTACATTGCATTACCTCATATTTTTTTCTTCTTCTTCTTATTTTAAAGGAGAAGGTCCGGTTGAGATACAAACTGACTTTTGATATAGGAGAAGAATCGCACGATGAAAGTGGAGATGTAGAGCAGTTCCCTCCCCCAGAGTCATGGGGAAATATTTAAAGAAACAGACTATTGATTTCCTGATGATGATGATGATGATGATAGCAGTTCGTATTCAGACTATTATGTCACTGGCTCTGCCTTTCCAGCTACTCCTTTCTTTCCTCTTCATAACGAGTGCTGAAGGATGCCTTGAAATCAGCTTCTTTGATTTTTAATTCCAGTTCCATCTTTTTCACTTCTGGTTTTGCTTTTTGTCATGTCAGACCTTTTATGTATGGAGCTTTAAATGTTTGAATGCTAGTGATATTTGTGTTTATGTGTGATGTTTCCATGTGTGCATCCAGACGCTGGAGTCTCACTCAGCTGTAACGACGTAGAGCAACTTTATTTTCTGCATCGATTTGGTTCATATGTGCTGATTTATACGTTTTGGTCACTTGCACACATTCTTGTTTTTTGGATCGATTGTATTGTTAGGCTGCACGTTTTTTCACTGGTAGCGCAACAGGATCCAAAACTCTGCTTGTTAGCAGGAAATAATACAAATTGAAATGAGTGACATTACAAATCAAACAGCCCCTCTTGTCATAGAAGTTCCTGCATCTCACTATTGCCGTTGGTCCTAAATTGCCCTTCTTCTGTGCACTGTACTGCTCTTGAACTACATGCTGATGTCTTGTTTATAATTACCGTACGTGCCTAATCAGATGATTCCTTTTCATGCTAATATAGACATTTATGTGTGTGATGCTTGTTTTAAATTAACAGTCTGGTATTTGTCCTTTATTTTTGTTTGAGAATGTCTTTGATTTTGTTTCCCAATTTCAGATTTCCAGTTCCACATTATGCGCTTTTTCTCAATGCAGTACAGTTTAATTAATGCTATTTCAACCTTGCCATTCTTAGAAGATACATCTGTTTGTCGAATGAATTCTGCACTTCCATGATGCTAGCAGATGGTTTATGTAATGGTATTTGGGCTATGTAAAAAGAGAAATTGGAATTCAAGATAGACAGGAATTAAAATCACTGTGGTCCTAAATGAATTTGCTCTAGATGCTCACTTCATTCAGATAAAGCCAGATGATTGTCCATCCACCCTGACAAAATGTAAATAATGCTGGTATTGCTATGATGTATATTTGCCAAAAACTAATACAGAGACTAAACATGGAGCAGTGAATGTAGTGCAAATATGTATTTAAGGGAAATAAACTTATTCTTTTTCTCTGGGGTTTCAAATTTATGCCATCTTCATTTCAATGACTTCATTTGAATGACAAATCTTTAAACAAGAGTCAAACAAGATCATTCTTAAACAGAGCTTGAACACTTTATTAAAATCTGCGAAAAAAGAAAAAAAAAAAAAAACTACAAAAGGGTGTTTTTTCTTTCCTTCCCAGGTGGCAGCCAGTCAAAGAACTGGTGCGAACAAATTCCATTGAATCGGTCAATGATCCCTGTGGAGAGCTGTTTGTGTTGGGTGTATGATAAAGCGACCTTAATTAAAAAAGAAACCACTTTGCATGTCTGTAGGTGGTTTTCTTGTGTGTATGTAAAGTGATCAAAATGGTTAAACGTTAGCAAAACTAATCAATAAAGTACATTAATAAAGCATATGTTGGCAAATTGACACTACTTTTACAAACACCAATAAATCTTATTGAATTCTAACTAAATGTAAAAAAGATTAAGAATATAGATATGAAAAGGTGAAATATCTAACAATAATAGATCTTCAATAAACTACAGCTGCTACTTAATTTTGGCTTCAGATTTGAGAACTAAAAAAAGTACAATGACATTAAATGACAAGCCCCGAGCCAGTGGACTGATTAAATGTTAAGTCATCCTTTTCTACAACAACACAATGCAAAGCACAGCATGTAGAACACATCCATATTCAAATGTTCCTACTGGAACTATTACAACAAGAAAACAAATCTGATGCTTATAGATGCTACTTTCTGGGAGGAGGAGGAAGGGGTGGTGGTGAGCCAAATGGGTATGGGCCAGGACCCATGAAGCCCATCATAGGTTGCGGTGGAGGAGGGAACTGCTGGGACATAAGTGGTTGTGGACCTGGACCTGAACCTGGCCCAGGCTGAGGTGGATTTAGAGGTGGCGCTCCAAACAAACCTTGTGGAGGTCCAGGCTGATCTTGCCCTGCTGCACCCCCAGTTGGATGTGAGGGTGCTACTCTGGAGCCATACTGCTCTCCTCCTCCTCCACCCCCATAGCTCTGAAACTGCTCTCCTCCTCCGTTATTATAAGAGGGTCCTGAGTTGTAGTTGTTTCGGCCATCTCTGCTGCGGTCCCTGTAAGAGGACATGCGCTCGTCACGATTGCTCCCACCTGATCTTCCGTCACGGCTAAAGTTGTTGTTGCTGCGGCCGCCTTTGTTCACCCCAGTTCCAGAGCGCATGCGTCGATCACATTCGTCCTGGTACATCAGGTTGGGATTATTTGAGCTTGAATTGTTGCCACGGTAACGCATCCTTCCACCTACAAAAAGAGCCAGTCACAGGAGAGGGATTAGGCCAGTGATAGCAAATTCCCAAATGAGCACAGAAACTTACATCCAAATGAAGCCGAAAATCTATTTTTATGTCAGTTTCTTGAGAACATACAAATTGACATAGACATGCTTAATAGTAGCTCTTCTTGAAGCTCTTACCTCCTCCACGGCCTGTGTCCACAAGCTGCAGTAGTTTGGGGTTGATGGCCTGTCTAGCCTCCTCAAGAACCCGAACCAGATCGCGAGCCTGGCGAAGGTTTCCAGGCGTGAAGAAGGTGTAGGCTGTACCTTTGTTGGTGCTACGGGCTGTCCGCCCAATTCGGTGAACATAATCCTCAGAGGAGTTTGGATAGTCATAATTGATGACAAATTTGACATCCTCCACATCTTCATGGGGCCAAAGTAAAGAATTTCACAAGGAAGAAAAGAGAAATTCAATTAGAAACTGAGGTAGACAGAGGCAATGGACCACTGCCTGAATCAGTGTTCCCCAACCCTGTTTCTGAAAACAAACCAACAGTGCTGATTTGAGATGTTTCACATATCTGACCAATAGAATTCCAGATTTTGGAATCTCTTTAAATCAGGTGTGTTTGATTAGAATGAGTTTGAAAAAGTGTAATGCTGTTGCACCTTCAAAAGCAGGGTTGGGAAACACTGGCCTAACTATGACAGAACAACTTGCATTATTAATTTTGTCTCTCCCTCTTTACAGATTGCACAGACTTGGCTTTGAAGTAAGGGACAGCTAATAAAGCCTAGCCTGATATTAATTGGTCCACAATAAGCTTTGCCGGGGTCTGAAGAGGTTTGTGTAATAATTAGCTCTGCACCAGAAGACAAAACTAAAAAAAAATATATATATATATATATATATATATATATATATATATATTACCAATCAGTTCACATGCATTCTACATTGTCACTTCAAAACTGAGGCAGCTACTGCAATTTGTCAAACGATAAAGTGTCAAAATATTAGAATTTTTCCAATATTGACCATTTGAAAGCTTAGCCCTTGTTTCATGTTATAATTAACAAAAGCTCACTGCATTTAATAGATGGTAGGTAAGCTATGAATGTTTTATGTATAAACTCATTTACAAGAACTGACCAACATCTTTAGACGATACAAGTGTCAATTTCATGATCTTAAACACCACATTTGGGCCAGTTGTTCTGATTATCAATCATTTCAGACTGTCAAACCAATTTTGGCTGAATTTTGTTGTTTTCAGAGCATCACTATAATTGTAATTATTATGATAAAGTCAACCCAAAGGCAGGGTCGATTTTTCTTTCAATTTACAATGGAGCATTTCAGTGATGAAGCATTAACTCTTTGCTAGGCTAACGCCACTAAATGATTATTTTTGTCTTGTTTGACATCTAAAAAGCAACGATCCTGCTTGGATCTGATCCATTTTTTCTTTGTCTGGGACTTAAATATGAGCAAAAGAAAACCAAAACTATGTTTAACCACTCAAATTAAACAGATCTAGATATATTCATTCTTGGCTTGCTAGGAAATCACTGCCTGAATTTTACTGCAGAAACAAAAACAATCTATTCTGCTAATCTCTTGCAAGGATAAAAAGTAGAATAACGGAGCAAACAAAAAAAGACCAAAAATATGTTTTCAATCAGCTAGCGAGACACTGTCCTATGCATACAAATAAACATGTTAGAAAGAAAAAAAGCATAGCTTCTTTAGACTGAGCACTTACCTTTTTCCAATGATAGACATTAGATCTAATCTTAAGTACAACATAAGCCAAGGGTCACCAATCTCGGTCCTGGAGGGCCAGTGTCCCTGCAGGATTTAGCTCCAACTTGCCTCAACACACCTGCCTGAAAGTTTCAAGTTTACCTCGTAAGACCTTGAATAGCTTGTTTGATTAGGATTAGAGCTAAAATCTGCAGGACACCGGCCCTCCAGGAACAAGTTTGGTGACCCCTGACATAATCTATAAATGGAAATGAAAACTATGCTTCAGTTTATATTAAGACACTTGAGGTGGTATTAAAGAGGAGAAATGGACAACATTAAACTTTTTTTTTTCCTTGACACACTTCTTAAAAGTCTGTTTCTCATTACACTTAAAAAGGGGCTCTAACAACACTGCTATTGACCCTAAAGGAAAAAAAAAAAACGTCTCCTTCTGGAAAATGATAATGGTAGTGTTCTAAAAATAAAAAATTATGAGCTAAAATAAAGTGATATACCATTATGACCTAATATACATTGCCACTTACCACACATGCTCAAACATACTTGAAGGACACTATGGAAACAGTTCTCAACAACAGGGCAGTGACTAGGGCATGATCAGGTACTTACCCTAGGTTAGGTTACTCTTGGCTGGGATCAGTCCAGGGTCCCGTGGAGCGGCCCAAGAGGAAGAGGTTAATGTGGGCTGACGCGCTGAGCTGCCCCCCCTTCACCCTCGGCCCTGCCCCAGCAACGCCAGGCGGGAGCAGAACCGGCTCTGCCCCAGTTCTCTCTCTCTCGCTGGGTTGCAGGACCTCCACAAACTGGACCGGACTGTATCCAGCACTCTTAACTGTCTCTCTCCCTCTCTCTCTATCCCTCCGTGAGCCAATCAACCCCAGATCTATCTTAAGGGCAGACCTTCCTGGAATCTAACAGAGCTCTGAGGGGCCACAGTATCCTTAGAGATTTTTTTAATGGTCAATTCAGAAAAAAAGCCAGCTGATTCCACTGGCCCGCTTTATAGTCGAGATAAATTAGGGTGAAGCTGAAGGAGTCTATCCATATCAAGCCCTGTGCTACTGTCTGGTTACATGGTAGAGGGAGGCCACTGTGTCAAAATTGCACAGCATGCCTGGGCAGGCACAGTTAGGAAGTCAAAAATCCTGAAGGGGAAAAAGAACAGTAATAGTGTAAGAGCCCTAGCATAACCCAAACATACCCATAGAAAACAAAAAAGCAAGTGTCTTCGTGAGGTCTTTGATATTACAGATATGAATGATTCCAGAAAGACGTTTTGCACAATATGAAATGATTTACAAATATTGTTGTTCTGTCCAACTTCTATTCTGATCATGACTATTGATTCACTTCTTGCAAGGTCGGGACAATGGCACACAGTTTGTTCAGGAAGGAGACTAGCGTTAGGACCCAGGGAATAGGAGGAAAGGATAGCAGTTCCCCTAGATCCGTGCTAGGGTCAACAGCGAGCCGGTGAGCCCCAAATGTGCGAGGATTTTTACATTAGTAACAAGAAACAGACAGCACAACTTTTACATATTTGGAACGAACACCTTGTGGCAACTGACAAAGCAGCCCACGAGTAGCTCGGCATCACCCCAGAGTTTTTTGTAATCGTGAGCTTGACAACTCGTCAATGAATAGGTTGTTTACAGTTGGGAAGAAAAACTAAAAGAGGAAAGGAGAGGGTGGAGAGAAGAAAGTACAGTTGCTATGTGTAAAAACATTCAAGAGAGAGAAACCACTAAAATGTCTTGTTAAAAAAAAAAACAGATTAAAGACGTGAGTTCACTGAAGTGGTTCCTCAACAGTGTATTTTTTCAGCTGTTTTCAATGGAAGCACCACATTTTTTTAACAGCAGCAGCATGGTGAGGCACTTAGCATCCGTTTTACACAAAGCGCTGAGCGCACGGCATATGTTAAATGCTCTGATAGTTGAAGCGCTCACAGCTGAGCATTTTCAGCTTTAGTGGACATGCACCCTAAAAAGTACTAGACTGGAACTGCAAGAACTTCAGCTGGCTTTTTTAAATTAAAAAGACCCTGCATTTTTCCTAATATCTATATCTACAATTTGTTGCATGAAAAGGTCATTAAACAGACTAAATCTTAAACAATTTATACTTCCTCAATACAGCCAACTAGTGTGCACAGGCAGTCCGACTTGAAAACCCCATGTGCAAGTGATTCAAGTGAAGTCAGCTAAATAGTAGAATGTCTATTTGACTCATAATTTTTAATGAAGATCACAGCTCATTTTTATGAGAAATGCTCATTTTACTGCAAACTCAGATGTCAGTCGAAACTAGGGGTGCACTGATACCATTTTTTTTTTGAATACCCAATACCCAAATTCTGAGTATCGACTGATACATATCCGATCCTGATACTGTGCTTTTTTTTTTCTTTTTATAAAAAGCATAATACAGTTTCTATAGTTCAGGTGATAAACTTAAATAATTTATCTTCTTTAGTAAAAATAACAGAACCATAGGCCTACTGTATATGACAGACACACAATCTAAAAACATGATGCTAGCTGTAAACTAGGCTACATTATTTGAGGATTCGTTGACATTAATCTGTTATGGTCCCTTTTTTAAGATTAAGATTTTTCTTTGAGATCTGTAATAAGCTACCACTATTGATGCTAATCGTTGGTAATTTAAACAGCCTTTTCAGTAAAGCCTGATATTTTTCTGCAGGTTTGACGCAGACTAAACTAAACTGTACAATAGCCTAGTGGTTAGTGCGTCAATATACAGCACCCAGGTGCTCGCGGCAACTCGAGTTCAATTCCTGGCTCGAGGTCCTTTGCCGATCCTTCCCCTCTCTCTGCTCCCCATACTTTCCTGTCTGTAAATCTCCACTGTCCTGTCATTAAAGTTGACAACCCCTAAAAAAATTAAATAAAAATAAACTTTCCCTTTTCTGTTAATGGCAATCCATATTGAGGCCACCAGTTTAACTTTTATTAATTTAATCAACTACTTTGACCACAATGAGCCAGGCTCTACAAACTATTCGTAGCACTGAAAGTATTCCCCTCAAAAAAATGAACTCAATCTGACGGATGGAAAAACAGAAATTCATCGTAAGAATCATTTTACAGAGTGGCGTACATCGCACGATGCATCACTGAGACACAGCGCGCTGCCCTCCGGTATCTGTGGACACTTTCAAAACTTAGCATCACTAAGGGAAGAAATCAGTGCATTGAGGATCTGTCCAATGTAATATTAAGCCTTTTCTAATTAAACATTTCAGGTAGACCTACTTTGTGTGTGAAGAGCAGGTAATTACCCTCTCTACTCCAGTGTTGCCAATGTGATCTGCTGATCTAACAAACACGTGACTTAAAAACAGCAATGAACTCCTTACTGCAGGTCAAAATGAACCCATTTAATGCTAAACTAAATGCATTTCTCCACTGATTATTTATATTAACAGGAACAAATAGTGAATGAATGAATGTAGAATGATTGACAGGGGCAGCGACAGGAAGCGCTAAACTGAACATAAATTTAATCACTTAAATATTCATCTTAACTTCACATTAAACTATAGAATGTCTTCATTTGAGATAAAGTAGTCCTACATGACAACTTTCTAGTGCCTTATAATAGGCTACCTTCATGGCTTTTGTTGGCTTATAAAGTTGACAGCAAAAATATGCGGTATCGAACCAAAATCCGATCCAAGTATCGAGATCAGTGCATCCCTAGTGTGAACATCCCTTCACTTCTTCAGAGGTAGATTGTAAATTCCCATGTTCCCCAAAAGCGAGGCATGATCATTTACAGAACATTTTACAAATGGTTAATAAATTCATGATTGTCTGAAGTATGGTGTATTAAGAAAGAAACAAATACATTTAACTTGATACAGATACCATGATATGAACTTAGTGTGTCTTGATCGTTTATTTACCTGTAACAAAATAAACATAATATTTACTTGATATTAAAAAATGGTGTTGGACAAGCGGTTTAAAGGGATATAAACATATAAGAGCAAAAATTGACATTGTTGTAAAAATATATTAATAAGCTTCATGCTCAAATTTTAATAATTTCATTTGACTTCATTTTAAAGCTCTAATCGTCAAATGAAAGTGCTTAATTAACATTAAAAAAACTTTTTAAAAAATTGCCAGCAATCACGAAATCTGCTAAACAGTATATGGGATATAAAATTATATCCCAAAATGATGTGCAGCCTGCATCCCTTTGAGTCTGTGTGAATAAGGATTCCATCTGCTTTACCAGTGCAGTCTAATGAAAAAAAACTAATATGTGACTGCATGTTGTCACTGTTGTGTAAATATTATGTCTATTATTTTGTGGCCTCATTATGGTTCGTAATAAGTATCAAAAACATACCTAGACCCCGTGAGGCGACATCAGTGGCAATCAAAATTGGAGCTTTTCCACTGCGAAACTCTGCACACACAAAACATACCACAGTGACAGAAATCCAGCACTATTACAGTCTCCTTTAATATGGAAGACATGAAGCTTAAAAAATGTTTACCTGTTAGTACCCAGTCCCTCTCTGGCTGGCTCTTGTCACCATGAATGCACATTGCAGGCCACCTAGATAAAGAAATGACACATTACATATGCACATTATAGCGTTTTATAAATAAAATAAGGAACAAACGAATACAAAGGTCTGTCTCACCCATCTCTCCGCATCCTGCGAGTCAGTTCATCACAACGTTTCTTCGTCTCGACAAAGATGATGGTTTTGTTCTCCTTTTCAGCCATGATTTCCTCCATCAGTTGAATCAGCCTTTCAGAGCAAAAAAGAATATTTGGTCAAACTTTATTTTGATGGTTCGTTTGTTGAATTCAAGTTACATTGCATCTACATTCCAACTAATTCTCATTAGATTATAAGTAGACTGTTAGGTTGGGATTAGGGTAAGTTAACATGTACTTGCAAAGTTTCTTATAATAGATATTAAGTAGACAGTCTACTAATACTCAAATGAACCATCAAAATAAAGTGTTACCGAATATTTGAAGACTTTTCATTTCATTTTACAAAGAGTGAATTGTAATGCCTGATTAACTTCACTTTATTATAGAGATAACAGGTAAAAATCAACTCACTTGCTGTCTTTTTCATTTTCCATGCAAACATCCACTATCTGCAGGATGTTGTGGTTCGCACTCAGTTCTAGAGCTCCTATATTGATTTGGACATAGTCATGGAGGAAATCTTCAGCCAGCTGCCGCACTTCTTTAGGCCAGGTAGCACTCCACATTAGAGTCTGTCGGTCAGGCTGAGGGAAACATTTTTTGTTCATGAAATATATAGAGTGCTCAGCATAATTGAGTACATGCCATTTTGAAAATGAATATTTGTACCCATTTCTCAGTGAATATAGGCAATAAATTTTGGTGCATTTAAACAAATCAGATTTATTAAACAGATATATTTATTAAATTAATATTTTTGTCACCAAACATATTTAGAAATTGAAAGATAATACAATTAACTTCAAGCTAAATATTGCAAAAAAAAACTACTACAAATTTCAAAAAAAATTTTTAACTTTTTTTGCTTATCTTGATTTTTTCTCTTTTTTAAATTTGTATTTAATATTTTTCTATAACATACATTTGGGTGTACAGGTTTTTGGATCGTTATCATAAGTTATTTTGTTAGACAAGCTCCAGATTTGGCTTCAGTGCTGACTAATCTAATGTACAATGGAAAAACAGAAACAAAACTCAAAGCAAATATATCCCCCAAAGAACCGGTGGGCTATAAAGCTTGAGAACTGGATATTTGAACGTCTTTGGCTATGGCAGCCATACTGATCATCGCAATGCCTAATACGTGAGGCCAATGAAACAAACAGTGGCCCACGAAAACCTACCAGTACGACTCTGTGCTTGGGTAAGGAGACTGGCTAAGGACTGCAGCATTAACACCCATGAACAATCAACACTAGTGGTTTCACAAGAGAAAAATACTTACTCTAATTTGGTCAACAATTTTGCGTATTTGGGGTTCAAATCCCATGTCCAACATACGATCAGCTTCATCCAGCACCAGGTAGGTGCAACGGCGCAGGTTGGTTTTTCCAACCTCCAGGAAGTCAATCAGACGGCCAGGCGTGGCAATGCATATCTCAACACCTTTTGATATTCAAACAATGCTTATTAAAAAAACAAAACATGTGAAGCACTGCTGCTGAATGAATGAATCACTAAATCACAGCTAGTGTTAAAATCCCAGCAATTTATGGTAGAACTGTTACCAAAAATGGTTGAAGTGGTTAAAAAAATGGGTTGAACTAGTTAAAACACCCCTCTACAAATGCAATAATCATTTCAAAGGTAAATAAGTCATGAGATATGATTCTGTAAATTTTGGGAGCAGACTAAGCATTACAAAAAAATGATCATGACCAAAAACGTTCAGCATAATGGACTGAATGGAACAGGTCTCTATATTGCAGCTATTCATGTTTGTGACAGAAAACTACATTTATAGACATGCAAGCATATACACATACAAGTGGGCAGCTAATAATACTATGCATCTCAGAGTTCATAATAATGTTAAAAAAAGAATTAATATCTTTCTCAGAATATTTTTTTTTTCAAAACAATATTGATATATAGTTATAATAGTTTTTCCTCTCTTCCATTTTTATGTAGTTATAACAGATGACAATATCAATAAACATTTAACAGTACAGTGCAACAATACACAAGCTACAAAAAAGGATGTAAAATCATTTTGCAGATTAGCATTAACACAATAACGTTTTGCATGTGAAAGATGCTTGTGAAAGAGTTTGTTGTGTGTAGTGGTGAAACACTTGTAGGGCTTAACAAAGGATTTAGTGATTTTTGAATACATCAGTGCAACAGAAGTGATAGAGTTTATATTAACGGAGGGGTTAGAGATGGACCAATTAAAAAATAACTAGAGTGAATGAGAAAATATAATGCAGTGCACTATTAAGCACAACTTATAGTATACATACACAAAATCTTAAAAAAAGAACCAACATCATGCTGAGAAAAAAATTAATTAATTTACTTATTTTATTTACTGTGAAGTTCACTCAGTCCTTAAGCCCTCAAATAAAAGTTAGAACTCTAAATGTTAAAATTGTTTAATGAACATGTTTTCTGTTCCCATACCTCTTTCTAAATCTCTGATCTGTGGCCCTTTAGGGGCTCCTCCATACACACAGGTACTCTTGATCCGGGATGATTTGCCATAGTCAAAAGCAACTTGCTGCACCTGCTGAGCTAATTCACGTGTAGGTGCTAACACAAGACACTAAACAAAAAAATGACAGTGTAAATGAAGAAAATATTAACAAAGCAATTATATGTGGTTCTAGAGTGCAATAAACTACAACAGAGTATCATTTGAATTCAAAATCAGAGCCCAATATTTATTTTTAAGGTAAATGTTAAATGGCAACTTACGATGGGCCCGTCCCCTCTTTCCAGATATGGCTGATGGTTAATGTGCACAATGGCAGGCAACAGATACTGTGGAGGACATTGAAATGAGCAAAGATGAGTTTACTTGGGATGTTATTTGACACGTTTTTAGCAGTCTGTTGGTTTTAGGTATGGGACTCTTACAGCCAGTGTCTTTCCAGAGCCAGTTTGAGCGATGCCCACCATGTCTCTGCCACTAAGAGCTAGAGGAAAACCTTGAGCCTGGATAGCAGTGGGCTCTTTAAAGTTCTGCTGCAGAAGCACATCCATTACATACTCTGGAGAAAAAAAAAAAAAAAACACAGAAACTTTACCTTCAAAATTTTTATGAAATCACTTTTGTTTATAAATACACTCATTGAAGAGAAACAAAAATAAAGTTTTTCAGCTGGCAAACATGTGTCCCTTATGTGAATGACTACTGGTGAACCAAAAACCTTCATTCTAATGGACCCTTTTCACAAGACTTGAAAGTTTTTAATATTTTAATTTTTAAAAAATGTATAAACATTTACGTTTTATATCAGGGGTGTCCAAACTTTTTGGGTCGAGGGCCAGATGCAAAAAAAAAAAAAAAAAACGTCCTGGGCCAAATTTTACATACATCACACATACACGCATATATACATACGCACATATACATATATACATATATATATACATATATATATATATATATATATATACACATATATATATATATATATATATATATATATATATATATATATATATATATATATATATATATATATATATATATATATATATATATGTGTGTATATTATTATGGAATTATTTTAATTCATCGTCCAACTGTGTTTCTAGAAAGACAGAAAGACTTACGTTTTTAAAATCTTGAATCTTTGGGCAAATTCCAGTTGCAACACTCATCAGACACTCCTATATAAATTCTCCTTCAGTGAAGGGTTTCCCGTGCTGTGTGATTAGCTGAGCTACCTCATAACTAGCCAGCGTAGAATTTTCTTGCACTTTATTAGCACGAAAACACTGCTGTTGTTGATCTGATAGGGCAGCTGCTAATTGTTTTACTTTTTGATCTTGTTCGGCACCAGTGTAAGAGCTGAAGTCCTGATGTTTTGTTTCATAATGTCATTTAATATTATATTTCTTTATTACTGCAACTGATTCCTGGCAAATTAAACAGACACATATTCCGCTGACCTCTGTGAAGAAATATTCTTTGCGCCAACGTGACTGAAATTCCTGCACTCACTGTTGATTTTCCTTTTTCTTCGTTGTGCCATGGCTCGTCAAAACGTGATTATGAATTATGTTTCCTTCTGTTTGTTCGGTTCGTTTTACTTCATAACAGGAACTGCTGCCTAATTGAAGGCATGTCGTAGCGACACCTGGTGGTTGTATATTGAATTACGTTCATTTTTGTATACCGGGCCAGATTCTATTAATATTTATAAAAAGCCTCCGGGCCGCCACAAAACCCGCAGATAGCCCTCAAGCCATAGTTTGGACACCCCTGTTTTATAGCATCTTTATATCAAATTACAAAAAAACTAAAACTGTTTGTGATACAGAGTGTATTTGCGGGACAGTAAATTTGCTGTTGTTTTCTTTTTTGGCTGCTGTTATCAGTCGCACAATATTTTTTTTTCATTTTCTGAAAGTCTTGATAACACTAGTTTTTCTTTTATTATTTTAGCAAATAGGATTGTAAAAATAATATTTGTTGTACTCTCTGATTCCCTCCACTTTAAGTTTACCCAGATATGACAAAACCCAAAAATGTGAAAAGGGTCAAATGTGTCACCCAGTGATTTTGAAAAAACTCACGAGGAAACTGAGCTTGATGGAAGTTGGTGACAGGCTTTGGACAGCCAGAGCCTCTGACGGTGATCTCTCGCTTCCTGCGATATTCTTCTACATCATACTATAAAATATACAAAGACAAATACAAATGCATGAATAAAAGCAAGAGCTGAACACAAAAGTTCCCTAAACCGATTAAAGGGCAATCAGATAATACTATAAATGTATAATAAATAAATGTGTAAAAAAAAACACATTTCAGACTCAACTACGGGTTTAATGTTTTCCATTCTTTACTAAGGATGCTGTTCTGGAAGTGTCCGCAGATACAGAAGGGCTGCACGCTGCCTCTCAGTGATGCATCAAGCACCTCATTTACACACCAGCTGCGCAGACACAACCTGCGCCGATCCGTAAGATTATTCTCACAATGCGTTTCTCTCATCCTTCCGACTGAGTTATTCTTCCAAGAGGAATCCTTTCAGTGCTATGAATAGTTTTAATGCGTGGCTCATTGTGGTCAAAGTAGTTAATTAAATTAATAAAAGTGAAACTGACGGGTGCAATATGAATTGTCATTAACAGAAAATTATTTTGCCTAATATAGGATACTTTGAAACTGAATATTTCACCGTTATTTAGTTTATATCAACATTTATTTGCCAGACGAGTTTGTGTTTTGGCGCTGAAGCATATAAGCGGACCTTGTTTTGAAATTCAGCCCAAATCTTGTTTATTTTGTAGATAACTGATCAACAAAAAATATATATTCAAATTACAAATTGTTTCAATAAAATATACAAATTATACCAAATGAAATTTGTTACAAAACCATAATCTTTCAGACAAAAAATTAATTTTCTGACAAAAATAGACCTATAAATCCTATAGGTCTGTTATTTTTACTAAAGAAGATAAATTATTTGAGTTTATCAATAGAACTATGGAAACTGCATTATGTCTAAAAAAAAAAAAAGCACAGTATCGGGATCGGATCTGTATTGGTCGATACTCAGAATTTTGGTATCACAATCAGATGCAAAAAAAATGTTAACGGTGCATTCCTATTTTTTACATAATCATGACAGCCAAAAATGTTTTTAAATCCTCTCTGCATGTATTTGTTTTTTGTTTATTTCTTAATGCCATTCCAGTTGTTAAAATAAGCCTGGGTTAAAACAATAAGGTTTCAGTAAAACAGAGGATCTTAACATTGATGGTCAATTGTAGTACTCTACAGCATTTATTTAATGGTGGAAACGAGATGATAACTAAATAAAAACAGTTCTGAATGACAGAATCAGTAATGAAAAAAATGTATTGACATTTTCTCCAATGGATAAAGACAAAACTAACATGTCAGGAAGGAACAAATTTAAGAACTAAAATAACTAAAAGCTAAACGTGCAGCAAAATAAATGTAATATTCAAGATTTATAATCATGCCTAGGCACTGCACGCGTACTCCAATACTCACTCATTCCTACCAAATTTATGATCACTCCATTACAGACTGGATGTGCAAGAAACCAATGCATGTGCTGCAGTGGTACAGTTGAGTACAGTAATTCCTGCTATCTTTTCATCATAGCCTGCAAACAGGAATCTGTACGCAATATCTAGATTGCAAATATTGAATATTATATTTATTTTGCAGCAGGTTTAGCTATTAGTTGTTCTATGCAGCTAATAACCCCACTTAAAATACTCCTTAATGTTAATTAGCCATTAAAGTCATAATTTCAGGCTTTTGATAAATCATAACTTAAGTCATCGTTTTCCTCAGAGGACAGAAATAGGAATTCCATACACATTAGCTTCCGCTAACCATGTTTGATATAATATAATGCAGTTTAATTCAAACACATTTATACTAAAATTTTATCAAGTTTAAGTACAAACAGTCCATTTAAGCTTTACTAAAATAAAACTTTAGTATATTAATCAATTAAAATTTATCAGAAACAAATCTAGTATTTTACAACCCTGCGCCCAACTGGAGTGTTTTTCACCGACTTTATTACCTGACTCATGTGATGAACCTCTGGATTTTCATTGTAGAAGTTCTTCTCAAACTTAGGCAGTTGGTCCAGGTCCCATTTCTTTTTCCTCAGCCGATCTCCCGGATTTCCAAACTTCTTCGGTGGGGTGGGACAACTCGACTAGAACCAAAGCGAGGCCTGTGGAAGATTCACGTCTTTAACGTCGACTAATTTTCCTTCCAGTTATGAGCAGCGTTCAAGAAGTGTAAAACCGGTGGCTAAATTTGTTAACTTGGACAAAGTACATCTCATATCCATTAAAAATGGCATTAATACATTGTAAATACACATGGACAAACAAGTTCCAATAAACAAAGGCCCACCCTCTATCCCGTCCTCGATCTCTGTCTCTGTCTCCATATGAGGAACTTCCTCTCATTTCTTTTACTTTGTCGTCGGTTAAAGCTGAATAAAAAACTAACTTTTTTCCGAGTACTGCACGAAGTAAAGCAAGTTATCTAGTTTGTAAAAAATATGTTTTTCAAATAATCGGTAGTGATGTTTAATTACACAAATATAGCCTGCGGATTGTTCATTAAATTATTTACGGCAGCATGAAAACAAAGCTTTTACAATCAAACGCGCTAAAATACATCAGCGTTGTGAAAAACAACAACAACAACATCTCAGTGCGGCCATATACTTAAAATGTCGCAAGTAAAATGTCGTCTACCACTAGGCAAGTGGGTCCGCCCCGTTTAATGTCGTTACTTTTTGCACGTAAGGCTCTATCGAGAGTGCATGAATAACGGAACTAAAATGGCGTAGTCAGGTAAAGAATTCGCGTAGGGCCGTAAAACCGGATTCGCCTCCCCGAGTAACAAAATTTACATTAAATAGTATTTTAAACGATGGGCCATGCACAGATGCAGGTAAACAAACCATCGCACTCATGGAATTGGTCAGAAATAAATAGACAGACATTTAAAATAGAAGTTTGATAGACAGAATATAGCAAGCATTTAAAAAAAACAGGATACGTTCTTTTCAAACTCCATTACAGTAGGCGGCGGTATGCCCCGTAAAGCTTGGTTTGCAACCCACCATTTCATCTAAAGAAGAAGAAATGAGATTCGACCTAACGTGCCGTTAAATAACATTTTTGATGCAATAACAACAAAGCAATTGATATGTATATATTATTTACAATAAGGGAAATGTAAATTACATTTATTAGACACCAAAGAACCTACATGCTGTTTGGTGATACATCTTACTCCATCCGACACATCTCGCTTCAAATGGCATATATAAGTGAAAACAAACATGACCGCCAGTGGAAGTGTCGATCCAAACCGGAGACATTTCAAACGGTGTGTTGTGGGTGTTAACCAGGTGTAAACTAATGTACAAACACTGCGACAAAAGCACACCTCCGTTGTCTCGTTAAGAAGACTCAGAAGTGCATTCAAACCCCACGCCCTTCATCCCTTAAAACCCTTCGAATTTGGATTCAGGCATATGAGATGAGAAGCCCTAATGAATGCAAAGCAGCGTCGAAAACACTCTGATGTTGCAGCGGTAACATTGGAAACGCTATCATTGCGCCACCTGCTGGCAGATATTTGAAAACTTCTAGATTTAAAGTGTTTATTGTCATGCACAGTAAGGAGCAGGCTCCCGTACAATGAAATTCTTGCTTTATTTTGAAATTGTTACTATAACTTATACAGGAACAAGGAGATGAAAGCTATTTCTCTTGCAAGTGTAATAATAAAATATTGAGAAAATAAAACATATGGGTTTGCATGAAATCAATGGACACAACGAGAGAAGCAAAAAAGGATTTTAGTGTATCAAAAAAGGTTGTCATAATGCATCAAAATATAGCACTTATGTTATTTGTTCGTCTAAACGAGGATACAAGAGTCAAATTCAACAAGTAATAGATGAACGGAGGTTTAAGCCATTTTTGCTTATAAAAATGAATTTACATATCACCCACTAAAGCCAGACTGTGTTTGCTTAAAAAATAAAATCATAGTGTCATTCAGAATAAAAGTGCTCTTGCTACATACAGTACATGCTGGATCTCTTTTTGCATCACAATTGAAAAGCAGTTGGTGGCCACTAATTTTAAACTAGATATTAAAGTTTGAGGACAAACTTTATGGTGGCTTGAAAAGCCGAGTCTGAATTAGCATGTTACTAGCATGAATTAGCAAGTAACTAGCATGATTCTAACATAAATTAGCATGTAACTAGCATGATTCTAGCATGAATTAGCATGTTACTAGCATGTTTCTAGCATGAATTAGCATGATTCTAGCATGAATTAGCATGTTACTAGCATGTTTCTAGCATGAGTTAGCATGTTTCTAGCATGAATTAGCATGTTATTAGCATGATTCTAGCATGAATTAGCATGTTACTAGCATGATTCTAGCATGAATTAGCATGTTACTAGCATGTTTCTAGCATGAATTAGCATGTTACTAGCATGATTCTAGCATGAATTAGCATGTTACTAGCATGATTCTAGCATGAATTAGCATGTTATTAGCATGATTCTAGCATGAATTAGCATGTTACTAGCATGATTCTAGCATTACTTAGCATGTTACTAGCATGATTCTAGCATGAATTAGCATGTTACTAGCATGATTCTAGCATGGATTAGAATGTAACTAGCATGATTCTAGCATGAATTAGCATGTTACTAGCATGTTTCTAGCATGATTTAGCATGTTATTAGCATGATTCTAGCATGAATTAGCATGTTACTAGCATGATTCTAGCATGAATTAGCATGTTACTAGCATGTTTCTAGCATGAATTAGCATGTTACTAGCATGATTCTAGCATGAATTAGCATGTTACTAGCATGTTTCTAGCATTAATTAGCATGTTACTAGCATGTTTCTAGCATGATTAAGCATGTTATTAGCATGATTCTAGCATGAATTAGCATGTTTCTAGCATGAATTAGCATGTTATTAGCATGATTCTAGCATGAATTAGCATGTTACTAGCATGATTCTAGCATGAATTAGCATGCTACTAGCATGTTTCTAGCATGAATTAGCATGTTACTAGCATGATTCTAGCATGAATTAGCATGTTACTAGCATGATTCTAGCATGAATTAGCATGTTACTAGCGGGATATTAGCATGAATTAGCATGTTTCTAGCATTAATTAGCATGTTACTAGCATGTTTCTAGCATGAATTAGCATGTTATTAGCATGATTCTAGCATGAATTAGCATGTTTCTAGCATGAATTAGCATGTTATTAGCATGACTCTAGCATGAATTAGCATGTTACTTGCATGATTCTAGCATGAATTATCATGTCATTAGCATGTTTCTAGCATGAATTAGCATGTTACTAGCATGATTCTAGCATGAATTAGCATGTTACTAGCATGATTCTAGCATGAATTAGCATGTTACTACCATGATTCTAGCATGAATTAGCATGTTACTAGCATGATTCTAGCATGTTACTAGCATGTTTCTAGCATGAATTAGCATGTTACTAGCATGTTTCTAGCATGAACTAGCATGTTACTAGCATGATTCTAGCATGAATTAGCATGTTCCTAGCATGTTTCTAGCATGAATTAGCATGTTACTAGCATGATTCTAGCATAAATTAGCATGTTATTAGCATGATTCTAGCACGAATTAGCATGTTACTAGCATGATTCTAGCTTGTTTCTAGCATGAATTAGCATGTTACTAGCATGTTTCTAGCATGAATTAGCATGTTGTTAGCATGATTCTAGCATGAATTAGCATGTTTCTAGCATGAATTAGCATGTAACTAGCATGATTCTAGCATTAATTAGCATGTAACTAGCATGTAACTAGCATGATTCTAGCATGAATTAGCATGTTACTAGCATGTTTCTAGCATGAATTAGCATGTTATTAGCATGATTCTAGCATGAATTAGCATGTTACTAGCATGATTCTAGCATGAATTAGCATGTTACTAGCATGTTTCTAGCATGAATTAGCATGTTACTAGCATGATTCTAGCATGAATTAGCATGTTACTAGCATGTTTCTAGCATTAATTAGCATGTTACTAGCATGTTTCTAGCATGATTAAGCATGTTATTAGCATGATTCTAGCATGAATTAGCATGTTTCTAGCATGAATTAGCATGTTACTAGCATGATTCTAGCATGAATTAGCATGTTACTAGCATGATTCTAGCATGAATTAGCATGTTACTAGCATGTTTATAGCATGAATTAGCATGTTACTAGCATGATTCTAGCATGAATTAGCATGTTACTAGCATGATTCTAGCATGAATTAGCATGTTACTAGCATGATATTAGCATGAATTAGCATGTTTCTAGCATTAATTAGCATGTTACTAGCATGTTTCTAGCATGAATTAGCATGTTATTAGCATGATTCTAGCATGAATTAGCATGTTTCTAGCATGAATTAGCATGTTATTAGCATGATTCTAGCATGAATTAGCATGTTACTTGCATGATTCTAGCATGAATTATCATGTCATTAGCATGTTTCTAGCATGAATTAGCATGTTACTAGCATGATTCTAGCATGAATTAGCATGTTACTAGCATGATTCTAGCATGAATTAGCATGTTACTACCATGATTCTAGCATGAATTAGCATGTTACTAGCATGATTCTAGCATGTTACTAGCATGTTTCTAGCATGAATTAGCATGTTACTAGCATGTTTCTAGCATGAACTAGCATGTTACTAGCATGATTCTAGCATGAATTAGCATGTTCCTAGCATGTTTCTAGCATGAATTAGCATGTTACTAGCATGATTCTAGCATAAATTAGCATGTTATTAGCATGATTCTAGCATGAATTAGCATGTTACTAGCATGATTCTAGCATGTTACTAGCTTGTTTCTAGCATGAATTAGCATGTTACTAGCATGTTTCTAGCATGAATTAGCATGTTGTTAGCATGATTCTAGCATGAATTAGCATGTTTCTAGCATGAATTAGCATGTAACTAGCATGATTCTAGCATTAATTAGCATGTAACTAGCATGTTACTAGCATGATTCTAGCATGAGTCAGCTTGTTTCTAGCATGAATTAGCATGTTGTTAGCATGATTCTAGCATGAATTAGCATGTTACTAGCATGACTAGCATGTCACTATTGTGTTGCTAGCACCTTTCTAGCAAGATTAGCATGTCAGTAGGATGTTAAAACTGTTAGCGTGTGTTAGAATAGCTAGTCACAGTCTCTGGGACAGTTGCTAGGGTGCTGTAAGTGGTTGCTAGGGAGTGGCTAGTAAGTTTAAAGGTAATCAGTGATTGGCTGCTGGCTAGACTGAGTTGAATGAGGCCAGACTCTAGTCTGTAGGACAGTCTGATGCAGAGTTATGAGCTCACAAAGGTTGATCCAATGTTAAGTAAATGGGAGTCTTTTACAATGGAAGTCTATGGGACAGTTGCTAGGGTGCTGTAAGTGGTTGCTAGGGAGTGGCTAGTAAGTTAAAAAGTCATCAGTTATTGGCTGCTGGCTAGACTGAGTTAAATGAGTCCAGTTAGAAGTCTGTAGGACAGTCTGATGCAGAGTTATGAGCTCACAAAGTTTGACCCAATGTTAAGTCAATGGGACTTTTGGGATTTTTCTGGGTCGTTTTTCGGAAAACCCAAGGTCGGATCAGTTAGAAAAGATATAGCAACCCGAGTCAGACCAGTTTGAAGGTTTGACGAAAGTTTGAAGTATGTAGCTTGAAAGGCCTAGGAGGAGATACACTTAGAAATTAGTCTCAGAAGAATAAGAAGAAGAAGAAGAAGAAGAAGAAGAAGAAGAAGAAGAAGAAGAAGTTTAAGATAGATAACAGTATGCTGGCTTTTCAAGCCACCATAATGAAAGCGTACATGCAAAGCCTTCATTTGTTTCTACAAAGAGATTTTTAATTGTGTAACGTGTTTGATTTGAGGTTTGATTTAAAATGTTGTAGTCAATCTCATTTTGTTAGAAGTGAAATCCACTTCTGTATATAAAGCTTGGGTCCGAGTTCTTATGAAGTTGTGGTGTGATAAAGAATGGGTCTGAGACCACTTTGTTGCTGAAGAGGACCAAAACTCTATATTGTTTTTATTAAAAGTTGACGATTTACGATTTTAAGTTCTTAATTCCATATTCCACAATTCAGATTTCTACTCATTTTATTACAGATTTCTCTTTCTGCTTTCTATTTCTATGGAAAATAACTACAACCAATATCACTATTCATTCTAATTTTGGACATCATAATACATTTTACTCTGAATGCCCAGTAATGAATATCTGAACATTTTTCAGCTTAAACACTGTTAAATGATAAACACACTTATCGGCCACTTTATTAGGTACGCCTTACTAGTTATGCAAATGAATATGATGCGAATCTCCCATTCCACCACATCCCAAAGGTGTTCTACTGGATTGACATCTGGTGACTGTGGAGGCCATTTGAGTACAGTGAACTCATTGTCATGTTCAAGAAACCAGCCTGAGATGAATCAAGCTTTATGACATGGCGTGTTATCCTGCTAGAAGTAGCCATCAGAAGGTGGGTACGCTGTGGTCATAAAGGGATGGACATGGTCAGCAACAATACTCAGGTAGGCTGTGGCATTGACACGATGCTCAATTGGTACTAATAGGCCCAAAGTGTGCAAAGAAAATACCCCCCACACCATGACGCCACCACCCCCAGCCTGAACCGTTGATACAAGGCAGGATGGATCAATGCTTTCATGTTGTTGGTGCCAAATTATGACCCTACCATCCAAATGTCACAGCAGAAATCGAGACGCATCAGACCAGGCAATGTTTTACCAATCTTATATTGTCCAATTTTGGTGACCCTGCACGAATTTTAGCCTCAGTTTCCTGTTCTTAGCTGACAGGTGTGGCACCCGGAGTGGTCTTCTGCAGCTGTAGCCCATTTGCCTCAAAGTGATATTCTTAATGTTAATCAGAGAAACTGACTTATATTTAGCTGCTTTGAAATATTAGCACTTAATGTTATGCTTCCGGGCACTATGCAAAAACCTATGTTATCTCTCGCTCTAATCACCATATATAGACCCCCAGGACCCTATGTCAATTTTCTAAAGAGTTTTCTGATTTTATCTCTGACTTACTAGTTAAAACTGATAAAATACTAGTTGTAGGAGACTTTAACATCCAGACGCATAGATGACGCTAACGACACATTAGGGCTCGCGTTTATGGACTTACTACATTTACTAGGGATAAAGCAAAACATTATTGGTCCAACCCATCGCTTAAAGCATACACTAGATCTAATTCTGTCTTATGGAATTGAGGTCATTGATGTAGACATTATACCACAAAGTGATGACATTACAGACCACTACCTCTTACTATATAAGCTGTGTTTACCTGAAATTAGCAGATTCGCTCCGATATATCGCCCCTGTAGAACAATTGTTACATCCACCAAAGATGAATTTATAAATAACTTACCTGATCTTTCTCTATTTTGAAATGCACCCGCAAATGCAAATGACCTTGATATAGTAACCAGCAGCATGGATGCCATCTTTACTAGCACTCTAAATACTGTGGCACCCATCAAACTAAAAAAGGCTAGAGAGAATAAAACTACACCATGGTATAGTAGTCATACCCACGCTCTCAAAACAGCAACCCGTGCCCTGGAACGTAAATGGAAAAAACTAATTTAGAAGCTTTTAGAATTGCTATAGGAGGGCTCTCAAACCTGCCAGGGCTGAGCACCTCCGCAAACTGATAGAAAATAATCATAACAATCCTAGATTCTTATTTAACACCATTGCTAAATTAACAAATAATCGGTCATCTTTGGAACAAAATGTTCCACCGCAAATTAGTAGTGATGACTTCATGAATTTTTTCAGTGATAAAATAGAAGGCTTTAGACAGAAAATAGGAGATATTAAACTTTCTGCACCGCCTTATACTTCAGATCCAGTAAACATTCCACTGAATCTAAATAACCTACAGTGCTTCAAAATCATAGAACAGGAAGAGCTAGATAAAATTATAAATAGTTCTAAATCAGCTACGTGTATGTTGGACTCAATTCCAACAAAGTTACTGAAAGAATTGCTACCTGTTAGGAGAACCTCTTCTTAACGTTATCAACTCTTCTTTATCTTTAGGCCATGTTCCAAATCCTTACAAGTTAGCTGTTATTAAGCCTATTATTAAGAAACCACAACTGGACCCCAGCAACTTAGCTAATTATAGGCCTATTTCAAATCTTTCATTTATGTCTAAAATACTAGAAAAAGTTGTTTCTGCTCAATTATTCTCCTTTCTGCAGACGAACAATGTTTTTGAAGTGTTTCAGTCATGTTTCAGAGCTCATCACAGTACAGAAACTGCACTAATGAAAATAACCAACAATTTACTCTTAGCTGTTGACCAAGGGTGCATCTCGCTATTAGTTCTACTCGATCTTAGTGCGGCATTTGACACCATTGACCACGGTATCCTCATTAATCGCTTAAAGTCTACAGGTGTCCAGGGACAGGCTCTACAATGGTTTAAGTCATACTTAGCTGACCATTACCAGTTTGTGAATATTAATGGACAGCCTTCACAAGTCAGCCCAGTAAAATACGGGGTGCCTCATAGATCAGTTTTAGGCCCTTTGCTGTTTACAATATACATGCTACCCCTGGGAGACATTATTAGAAGACATGGGATCAGCTTTCACTGCTATGCAGATGATACTCAATTATATATTTCAACTAAACCTGACGAGATGTCTAAACTGTCCAAGCTAACTGAGTTAGAGATTTTAAAGACTGGATGACCAACAATTATCTTCTCTTAAACTCAGACAAAACAGAATATTACTTATTGGGCCTAAATCCTGTACACAGCAGATCTCACAACTCGACCTACAATTAGAGGGATACAAAGTTAGCGTTAGCTCTACTACAAAAGACCTGGGTGTCATATTAGACAGCAATTTAACTTTTAAAAATCATATATCCCATGTCACAAAAACTGCTTTCTTTCATCTGAGAAATATCGCTAAGTTACAAAGTATGCTATCCATCTCAGATGCAGAAAAGCTAGTCCATGCTTTTATGACATCTAGGCTAGACTACTGTAATGCACTGTTTGCTGGCTGCTCAGCATCCTCTATTAATAAACTTCAGCTAGTGCAAAATGCAGCTGCCAGAGTTCTTACCAGGTCTAGAAAATTTGATCACATCACCCCAATTTTATCCTCCTTACACTGGCTGCCTTTTAAGTTTCGTATTGAATTTAAAATATTTCTTCTTACCTACAAAGCTTTAAATAATCTAGCTCCTGTTTATCTAACCAACCTTCTGTCTCGCTACAATCCAATTCGCTCTTTAAGATCTCAAAACTTAGGGCTTCTGGTAGTACCTAGAATAGCAAAGTCAAGTAAAGGAGGTCGAGCCTTCTCATTTATGGCTCCTAAACTCTGGAATAGCCTTCCTGATAACGTCCGAGGCTCAGACACACTCTCCCAATTCAAAACTAGATTAAAGACCTATCCGTTTAGTAAAGCATACACTCAGTGCACCACTTAGCGGGCTTCCACACAGGTTTCTGCACCTTGTTTATATACAACAGCAGCTACGCTAATTATTCTCTTTATTCTCCATTTCCACCTGAGGATACTTTTCCAGAGGCCCTCAGACTATGCAGAGTCACTGATTCGATCCAAGACCAACGACGAGATGTATCCTGAGCAGCTACTGTGGTGGTCATGGAGGAGTGGAGAACATGAGACTGATTCCTGTGACGCTCCAGAGACAGACGAGTCTTCGCTGAGGCCAGCTGAGACCTCCACCGCTGAGACTGCAGCTCTGCACAAGACGTTTGGCCAGCGGAGAAATTAAAATGGTCGTGCCCAACTGAGTCTGGTTTCTCTCAAGGTTTTTTTTTTTTCTTCACTTTCGCCAATTAGTGAAGTTTTTTTCCCTCTCCGCTGTCGCTACTGGCTTGCATGGTTCGGGATCTGTAGAGCTGCGCATCGTTGGATTTGTTCTTCAGTGTTTGGACTCTCAGTAGTGATTATTAAACCACACTGAACTGAGCTAAACTGAACTGAACTTAAACACTAAAAACTGAACTACACTGTTACAATTTACTATGACCTTTTATGTGAAGCTGCTTTGACACAATCTACATTGTAAAAGCGCTATACAAATAAAGGTGAATAGAAAAAAAAAAAAAAAAAAGGTTGGACATGTTGTGCGTTCAGAGATGCTCTTCTGCATACCTCGGTTGTAACAAGTGGTTATTTGAGTTACTGTTGCCTTTCTATCAGCTTAAACCAGTCTGGCCATTCTCCTCTGACATTAACAAGGCATTTGCGACCACAAAACTGCATTCACTGGATATTTTCTCATTTTGAGACCATTCTCTGTAAACCAGTGGTGCTCAACCCTGTTCCTGGAGATCGACCTTCCTGCAAAGTTCAGCTCCAACCCTGATCAAACACACCTGAAGCAATTAATTAGGACCTGAACAGCACATAATAATTACAGGCAGGTGTGTTTGATATGGGTTGCAACTGAAATCTGCAGGAAGGTCGATCAAAACAGGGTTGGTCACGCCTGCTGTAAACCCTTGAGTTGGTTGTGCGTGAAAATCCAATTAGATCAGCAGTTTCTGAAATACTCAGACCAGCCCGTCAGGCACCAACAACCATGTCATGTTCAAAGTCACTTAAATCACCTTTCTTCTCCTTGCTGATGCTTGGTTTGAACTGCAGCAGATTGTTTTGACCAAGCAGTTGGAAAGGTGTACCTAATAAAGTATATATATATAGACTGAAAAGACTCTTAGTCTAACATTCTAAAGAAAATTGTAAAACAATAATGGATTGATTTTTTATTTATTTATTTTGCACTTCTTTTGAATATGTTCATCTGTTAATAAGGAAGAAATTAAAAAAGTTGTGGTTTCTAAAAACTGTATAAAATACAGTTCAGTCATCACAGTTCAATCAAAAAAATATCAGTGCAGTGAAGGACAACGGTCAGATAGGTTTACCTAAAACTATTTCACAGTCTCTTAACCTAAGCAAGTGTTCTCCAAACGAATGATATAAAGTGAACCAACATCCATTATAATTGATAAAGTCTCTGATATGGTCCTTGATTTTCTCCAATATTATATACAGCAAGACATTTACAGGTATGATGCAAAACTAGAAAAGCTCATGATTTCATTTTCTTAATTTGTGTCAAGAAATGGAATTCTTTTACCATAGATTACCATAGATATATGTCATGATTAAGTTTACTTAAAAGCTTAAGCTGAAGTGCCACTTTAGAGCATTAAAATACAGTAATCTTTACTATACGTCCAGTGTTTTGTCAGTTAGTATTCCACTGTGACACATTTAGTCTTCAGATACTCATTCAGAGCTTCTTGACCTGTAGGGAAAAGACACCCAGTGTTATACAAAAACCTCTTCATCCTTACAAGTTAATGAATGACTGAAATCTAGTTTAGTAAACACTCATTAAACTGTTAGATGTATGTGCATTTATATTAATTCACCAGGCATCATGTCTTACCCAAATCTTTGCCAAAGCCAGACTGTTTGAAGCCACCAAAAGGAGCTGCCACATCTGTCTTGTTGTACGTGTTGATGAACACAGTGCCAGCCTGAAGCTTTTCACTCACATAGAGAGCCTTGCTGATGTCACGAGTAAACACACCTGATGCTAAGCCAAATTCTGTGGCATTAGCCCTCTGTAAGACTTTGTCAACTTCTCTGAATCCAAAAAAAAGAGAGAAATATCCAGTTTAGATTCTTGCTAAATTGTAACAATTCTGAAAAATCAGTGCAATATACACATTTAAATTATAGGCTTTATATACAGATGAAGTTTTCTTTTTCAAATATTTCACAAATGAGGTTTAACAGAGCAAGGAATTTTTTACAGTATTTTTTAGAATATTTTTTCTTCCGGAGAAAGTCTTATTTGTTTTATTTTGGCTAGAATAAAAGCAATTTAGATTTTTTTTTAACCGACATTATTAAACATTTTCTTTGTTTTCCGATTGTAAACAGAACAAACCATCATTATACATGACTTGCCTAATTTAAAATGCACTTTAAGCTGAAAACTAGTATCTTGAAAAATATTTAGTAAAATGTTATGTACAGTCATCATGGCAAATATAAATAAAATCAGTAATTAGAAATATAGTTGTCATTTAAAATTAGAAATTGAGGAAAAAAATATACAGGGGGCTAATAATTCAGGAGGGCTAATAATTCTGACTTCAACTGTATATTGTCTGCTGTAAGATGATCAGCAGTTTGAAGATAATGGTAAAAGTTTTCTACCGACCCATTGTTAAATTTGGAGATGATCATGACAGGCCCAAAAGACTCCTCGACAGCAATGTACATGTGATCCTGCACATCAGTGAAAACAGTTGGTTCAAAGAAGAAACCTATAGATTTAGAAAAAATAAACAGCATTGAACCGTTGTTCCCCCGCAAAGAGTAATTCTAATACTGGCAAACTCCTCTCACCTGGACGCTCCACTTGTTTTCCTCCACACACTAATTTTGCTCCTTCTTTGACCCCCTTTTCGCAGTATTCCACCAGTTTGTCCAGATGGGCTTTGTGGTTTTGGGGGCCGTGGTCTGTGGAACGGTCTAGAGGATCACCAATCTTCATCTTCTTTATTTCGCTAACCTACATGAATTAAATTATATTTCATGACTTTTGAATCTATCTGTCATAATGTACCCACCCTCGTTTCATTTGTTCATCTTGGAAAGACAAATACATTCCTTTAAACTTTGACACTTTAAAATGTTATTTATTAAAATGTAAATTTAAAAAACAAACAAATATTGAAAAGCAGTTTCATTATGAATTTAGCAGTTTAATCCAAGTATTCTGAAGAGATATGATCACTTCATAAGATTAAGAGATAGAATTTTATTTACTTTCTTCTTTTAATCACAGATAAGACATTATTGTAAAATATTACTTTTATTTTTGATGTCAGTTTTGAAGAGGCTTAGTTTTTGGTAAATTGACTATCAATAGAAAAACTCTTAAAATACAATAGACTTAAAGGAATAGTTTACCCACAACTGAAAATTCTGTCCTCATTAGCTCACCCTGACCCTCTATTTGAACTATCTTTCAAAATAGCAACGCACCAATAAAGCACCTTAACACACCTCCTTCACAGACCAGCACACCCATGAGCGCAAATGCATTTGCTATTTAAACAACGTGGCACAAGGGGCGACACGGTGGCTCATTTGTTAGCACTGTCACATTAAGAAGGTCGTTGGTTCGAGCGCTGGCTGGGCTAGTGGCCTTTCTGTGTGGAGTTTGCATGTTCTCCAGTGTTGGTGTGGGTTTCCTTCTGGTGCTCAGGTTTCCCCCACAATCCAAAGACATGCGTTATAGGTGAATTGGGTAAGCTAAATTGTCCATAGTGTATGTGTGTGAATTTGAGAGTGTATGGGTGTTTCGAAGTACTGGGTTGACGCTGAAAAGGCATTCGCTACGTAAAACATATGCTGAATAAGTTGGTGGTTCATTCCGCTGTGGTGACCCCTGATGAATAAACGGACTAAGCAGAAGGAAAATGAATGAATGAATGAACAACGCAACACAAAATGTGAAAATGCGCTTGTGGGAAAATAGCACAAAAAAAACACTTGCGGCATATTGCAC